>NW_027675473.1:117500-142500 GCF_965601325.2 Salmo salar
TGTGTGTTGTCAGTGTGTGTGTGTGTGTGTTGTCGGTGTGTGTGTGTGTGTGTTGTCGGTGTGTGTGTGTGTTGTGGGTGTGTGTGTGTTGTCGGTGTGTGTGTGTGTGTTGTCGGTGTGTGTGTGTGTTGTGTGTGTGTGTGTTGTCGGTGTGTGTGTTGTCTGAGTGTGTGTGTGTGTGTGTGTGTTGTCGGTGTGTGTGTTGTCGGTGTGTGTGTGTGTGTGTGTTGTCGGTGTGTGTGTGTGTGTTGTCGGTGTGTGTGTGTGTGTTGTCGGTGTGTGTGTGTGTGTGTGTTGTCGGTGTGTGTGTGTGTGTTGTCGGTGTGTGTGTGTGTTGTCGGTGTGTGTGTGTTGTCGGTGTGTGTGTGTGTTGTCGGTGTGTGTGTGTGTGTTGTCGGTGTGTGTGTGTGTTGTCGGTGTGTGTGTGTGTGTGTGTGTTGTCGGTGTGTGTGTGTGTGTGTTGTCAGTGTGTGTGTGTGTGTGTTGTCGGTGTGTGTGTGTTTATGTGTTGTCGGTGTGTGTGTGTGTGTGTTGTCGGTGTGTGTGTGTGTGTGTGTTGTCGGTGTGTGTGTGTGTTGTCGGTGTGTGTGTGTGTGTTGTCGGTGTGTGTGTGTTGTCGGTGTGTGTGTGTGTGTGTGTTGTCGGTGTGTGTGTGTGTGTGTTGTCGGTGTGTGTGTGTGTTGTCGGTGTGTGTGTGTGTGTGTTGTCGGTGTGTGTGTGTGTGTGTGTTGTCGGTGTGTGTGTGTGTGTTGTCGGTGTGTGTTTGTGTTTATGTGTTGTCGGTGTGTGTGTGTGTGTTGTCGGTGTGTGTGTGTGTGTTGTCGGTGTGTGTGTGTGTGTGTTGTCAGTGTGTGTGTGTGTGTGTTGTCGGTGTGTGTGTGTTTATGTGTTGTCGGTGTGTGTGTGTGTGTGTTGTCGGTGTGTGTGTGTGTGTGTGTTGTCGGTGTGTGTGTGTGTTGTCGGTGTGTGTGTGTTGTCGGTGTGTGTGTGTTGTCGGTGTGTGTGTGTGTGTGTTGTCGGTGTGTGTGTGTGTGTTGTCGGTGTGTGTGTGTGTGTGTTGTCGGTGTGTGTGTGTGTGTGTTGTCGGTGTGTGTGTGTGTGTGTGTGTTGTCGGTGTGTGTGTGTGTTGTGTGTGTGTGTGTTGTTTGTGTGTGTGTGTGTTGTCGGTGTGTGTGTGTGTGTTGTCGGTGTGTGTGTGTGTGTGTGTGTGTGTATGTGTGTGTGTGTGTGTGTGTGTGTGTGTGTGTGTGTGTGTGTTGTCGGTGTGTGTGTGTGTGTGTGTTGTCGGTGTGTGTGTGTGTGTTGCCGGTGTGTGTGTGTGTGTTGTCGGTGTGTGTGTGTGTTGTCGGTGTGTGTGTGTGTGTGTTGTCGGTGTGTGTGTGTGTGTGTGTTGTCGGTGTGTGTGTGTGTGTTGTCGGTGTGTGTGTGTGTGTGTTGTCGGTGTGTTGTCGGTGTGTGTGTGTGTGTTGTCGGTGTGTGTGTGTGTGTGTTGTCGGTGTGTGTGTGTGTTTATGTGTTGTCGGTGTGTGTGTGTGTGTGTTGTCGGTGTGTGTGTGTGTTTATGTGTTGTCGGTGTGTGTGTGTGTGTGTTGTCGGTGTGTGTGTGTGTGTTGTCGGTGTGTGTGTGTGTGTGTGTTGTCGGTGTGTGTGTGTGTGTTGTCGGTGTGTGTGTGTGTTGTCGGTGTGTGTGTGTGTTGTCGGTGTGTGTGTGTGTGTGTGTGTGTTGTCGGTGTGTGTGTGTGTGTTGTCGGTGTGTGTGTGTGTTGTCGGTGTGTGTGTGTGTGTGTTGTCGGTGTGTGTGTGTTTATGTGTTGTCGGTGTGTGTGTGTGTGTGTGTTGTCGGTGTGTGTGTGTGTGTGTGTTGTCGGTGTGTGTGTGTGTTGTCGGTGTGTGTGTGTTGTCGGTGTGTGTGTGTGTGTGTGTTGTCGGTGTGTGTGTGTGTGTGTTGTCGGTGTGTGTGTGTGTGTTGTCAGTGTGTGTGTGTGTGTGTGTTGTCGGTGTGTGTGTGTGTGTGTTTGTGTTGTCGGTGTGTGTGTGTGTGTGTTTTCGGTGTGTGTGTGTGTGTGTTGTCGGTGTGTGTGTGTGTGTGTGTTGTCGGTGTGTGTGTGTGTTGTCGGTGTGTGTGTGTGTGTGTGTGTGTGTGTGTGTGTTGTCGGTGTGTGTGTGTGTGTGTTGTCGGTGTGTGTGTGTGTGTGTTGTCAGTGTGTGTGTGTGTGTGTGTTGTCGGTGTGTCTGTGTGTGTGTTGTTGGTGTGTGTGTGTGTGTGTGTTGTCGGTGTGTGTGTGTTGTCGGTGTGTGTGTGTGTGTGTTGTCGGTGTGTGTGTGTGTTGTCTGTGTGTGTGTGTGTGTTGTCGGTGTGTGTGTGTTTATGTGTTATCGGTGTGTGTGTGTGTGTTGTCGGTGTGTGTGTGTGTGTTGTAGGTGTGTGTGTGTTGTCGGTGTGTGTGTGTGTTGTCGGTGTGTGTGTGTGTGTGTGTGTGTGTGTGTGTGTGTGTGTGTGTGTGTTGTCGGTGTGTGTGTGTGTTGTCGGTGTGTATGTGTGTGTGTGTTTTCGGTGTGTGTGTGTGTGTGTTGTGTGTGTGTGTGTTGTTTGTGTGTGTGTGTGTTGTCGGTGTGTGTGTGTGTGTTGTCGGTGTGTGTGTGTGTGTGTGTGTGTGTGTATGTGTGTGTGTGTGTGTGTGTGTGTGTGTGTGTGTTGTCGGTGTGTGTGTGTGTGTGTGTTGTCGGTGTGTGTGTGTGTGTTGCCGCTGTGTGTGTGTGTGTTGTCGGTGTGTGTGTGTGTTGTCGGTGTGTGTGTGTGTGTGTTGTCGGTGTGTGTGTGTGTGTGTGTTGTCGGTGTATGTGTGTGTGTTGTCGGTGTGTGTGTGTGTGTGTTGTCGGTGTGTTGTCGGTGTGTGTGTGTGTGTTGTCGGTGTGTGTGTGTGTGTGTTGTCGGTGTGTGTGTGTGTTTATGTGTTGTCGGTGTGTGTGTGTGTGTGTGTTGTCGGTGTGTGTGTGTGTTTATGTGTTGTCGGTGTGTGTGTGTGTGTGTTGTCGGTGTGTGTGTGTGTGTTGTCGGTGTGTGTGTGTGTGTGTGTTGTCGGTGTGTGTGTGTGTGTGTTGTCGGTGTGTGTGTGTGTTGTCGATGTGTGTGTGTGTTGTCGGTGTGTGTGTGTGTGTGTGTGTGTTGTCGGTGTGTGTGTGTGTGTTGTCGGTGTGTGTGTGTGTTGTCGGTGTGTGTGTGTGTGTGTGTTGTCAGTGTGTGTGTGTTTATGTGTTGTCGGTGTGTGTGTGTGTGTGTTGTCGGTGTGTGTGTGTGTGTGTGTTGTCGGTGTGTGTGTGTGTTGTCGGTGTGTGTGTGTGTGTTGTCGGTGTGTGTGTGTTGTCGGTGTGTGTGTGTGTGTGTGTTGTCGGTGTGTGTGTGTGTGTGTTGTCGGTGTGTGTGTGTGTGTGTGTTGTCAGTGTGTGTGTGTGTGTGTGTTGTCGGTGTGTGTGTGTGTGTGTGTGTGTTGTCGGTGTGTGTGTGTGTGTGTGTTTTCGGTGTGTGTGTGTGTGTGTTGTCGGTGTGTGTGTGTGTGTGTGTTGTCGGTGTGTGTGTGTGTTGTCGGTGTGTGTGTGTGTGTGTGTGTGTGTGTGTGTGTGTTGTCGGTGTGTGTGTGTGTGTGTTGTCGGTGTGTGTGTGTGTGTGTGTTGTCAGTGTGTGTGTGTGTGTGTGTTGTCGGTGTGTCTGTGTGTGTGTTGTTGGTGTGTGTGTGTGTGTGTGTTGTCGGTGTGTGTGTGTTGTCGGTGTGTGTGTGTGTTTATGTGTTGTCGGTGTGTGTGTGTGTGTGTTGTCGGTGTGTGTGTGTGTGTTGTCGGTGTGTGTGTGTGTGTGTGTTGTCGGTGTGTGTGTGTGTTGTCGGTGTGTGTGTGTGTTGTCGGTGTGTGTGTGTGTTGTCGGTGTGTGTGTGTGTGTGTGTTGTCGGTGTGTGTGTGTGTGTTGTCGGTGTGTGTGTGTGTTGTCGGTGTGTGTGTGTGTGTGTTGTCGGTGTGTGTGTGTTTATGTGTTGTCGGTGTGTGTGTGTGTGTGTTGTCGGTGTGTGTGTGTGTGTGTGTTGTCGGTGTGTGTGTGTGTTGTCGGTGTGTGTGTGTGTGTGTTGTCGGTGTGTGTGTGTGTGTTGTCAGTGTGTGTGTGTGTGTGTGTTGTCGGTGTGTGTGTGTGTGTGTGTGTGTTGTCGGTGTGTGTGTGTGTGTTTTCGGTGTGTGTGTGTGTGTGTTGTCGGTGTGTGTGTGTGTGTGTGTGTGTTGTCGGTGTGTGTGTGTGTGTGTGTGTGTGTGTGTGTGTGTGTTGTCGGTGTGTGTGTGTGTGTGTTGTCGGTGTGTGTGTGTGTTGTCGGTGTGTGTGTGTGTGTGTTGTCGGTGTGTGTGTGTGTGTGTTGTCAGTGTGTGTGTGTTGTCGGTGTGTGTGTGTTTATGTGTTGTCGGTGTGTGTGTGTGTTGTCGGTGTGTGTGTGTGTGTGTGTTGTCGGTGTGTGTGTGTGTTGTCGGTGTGTGTGTGTGTGTTGTCGGTGTGTGTTGTCGGTGTGTGTGTGTGTGTGTGTTGTCGGTGTGTGTGTGTGTGTGTGTTGTCGGTGTGTGTGTGTGTGTTGTCAGTGTGTGTGTGTGTGTGTGTTGTCGGTGTGTGTGTGTGTGTGTTGTCGGTGTGTGTGTGTGTGTTTTCGGTGTGTGTGTGTGTGTTGTCGGTGTGTGTGTGTGTGTGTGTTGTCAGTGTGTGTGTGTGTTGTCGGTGTGTGTGTGTGTGTGTGTGTGTGTGTGTGTGTTGTCGGTGTGTGTGTGTGTGTTGTCGGTGTGTGTGTGTGTGTGTTGTCAGTGTGTGTGTGTGTGTGTGTGTTGTCGGTGTGTGTGTGTGTGTGTTGTTGGTGTGTGTGTGTGTGTGTGTGTTGTCGGTGTGTGTGTGTTGTCGGTGTGTGTGTGTGTGTGTGTTGTCGGTGTGTGTGTGTGTGTGTGTGTGTGTGTGTGTTGTCGGTGTGTGTGTGTGTGTGTTGTCGGTGTGTGTGTGTGTGTTGTCGGTGTGTGTGTGTGTGTGTTGTCGGTGTGTGTGTGTGTTGTCGGTGTGTGTGTGTGTGTGTGTGTGTGTGTGTGTTGTCGGTGTGTGTGTGTGTTGTCGGTGTGTATGTGTGTGTGTGTTGTCGGTGTGTGTGTGTGTGTGTTGTCGGTGTGTGTGTGTGTGTTGTCAGTGTGTGTGTGTGTGTGTTGTCGGTGTGTGTGTGTGTGTGTTGTCGGTGTGTGTGTGTGTTGTGTGTGTGTGTGTTGTCGGTGTGTGTGTTGTCTGAGTGTGTGTGTGTGTGTGTTGTCGGTGTGTGTGTGTTGTCGGTGTGTGTGTGTGTGTGTGTTGTCGGTGTGTGTGTGTGTGTGTGTGTGTGTTGTCGGTGTGTGTGTGTGTGTGTGTTGTCGGTGTGTGTGTGTGTGTGTTGTCAGTGTGTCTGTGTGTGTGTGTTGTCGGTGTGTGTGTGTGTGTGTTGTCGGTGTGTGTGTGTGTGTGTTGTCGGTGTGTGTGTGTTGTGGGTGTGTGTGTGTGTGTGTTGTCTGTGTGTGTGTGTGTGTTGCTGGTGTTTGTGTGTGTGTGTGTGTTGTCGAGTGTGTGTGTGTGTGTGTGTGTGTGTGTGTGTGTGTGTGTGTGTGTTGTCGGTGTGTGTGTGTGTTGTCGGTGTGTGTGTGTGTTGTCGGTGTGTGTGTGTGTGTGTTGTCGGTGTGTGTGTGTGTGTTGTCAGTGTGTGTGTGTGTGTGTTGTCGGTGTGTGTGTGTTTATGTGTTGTCGGTGTGTGTGTGTGTGTGTTGTCGGTGTGTGTGTGTGTGTGTGTTGTCGGTGTGTGTGTGTGTGTTGTCGGTGTGTGTGTGTGTGTTGTCGGTGTGTGTGTGTTGTCGGTGTGTGTGTGTGTGTGTGTTGTCGGTGTGTGTGTGTGTGTGTTGTCGGTGTGTGTGTGTGTGTTGTCGGTGTGTGTGTGTGTGTGTTGTCGGTGTGTGTGTGTGTGTGTTGTCGGTGTGTGTGTGTGTGTGTTGTCGGTGTGTGTGTGTGTTGTGTGTGTGTGTGTTGTCGGTGTGTGTGTTGTCTGAGTGTGTGTGTGTGTGTGTTGTCGGTGTGTGTGTGTTGTCGGTGTGTGTGTGTGTGTGTGTTGTCGGTGTGTGTGTGTGTGTGTGTGTGTGTTGTCGGTGTGTGTGTGTGTGTGTGTTGTCGGTGTGTGTGTGTGTGTGTTGTCAGTGTGTCTGTGTGTGTGTGTTGTCGGTGTGTGTGTGTGTGTGTTGTCGGTGTGTGTGTGTGTGTGTTGTCGGTGTGTGTGTGTTGTGGGTGTGTGTGTGTGTGTGTTGTCTGTGTGTGTGTGTGTGTTGCTGGTGTTTGTGTGTGTGTGTGTGTTGTCGATGTGTGTGTGTGTGTGTTGTCGGTGTGTGTGTGTGTGTGTGTGTGTGTGTGTGTGTTGTCGGTGTGTGTGTGTGTTGTCGGTGTGTGTGTGTTATGTCGGTGTGTGTGTGTGTGTGTGTTGTCGGTGTGTGTGTGTGTGTGTGTTGTCGGTGTGTGTGTGTGTGTTGTCGGTGTGTGTGTGTGTTGTCGGTGTGTGTGTGTGTGTGTTGTCGGTGTGTGTGTGTTTATGTGTTGTCGGTGTGTGTGTGTGTGTGTTGTCGGTGTGTGTGTGTGTGTGTGTTGTCGGTGTGTGTGTGTGTTGTCGGTGTGTGTGTGTGTGTGTTGTCGGTGTGTGTGTGTGTGTTGTCAGTGTGTGTGTGTGTGTGTGTTGTCGGTGTGTGTGTGTGTGTGTGTGTGTTGTCGGTGTGTGTGTGTGTGTGTGTTTTCGGTGTGTGTGTGTGTGTGTTGTCGGTGTGTGTGTGTGTGTGTGTGTGTTGTCGGTGTGTGTGTGTGTGTGTGTGTGTGTGTGTGTTGTCGGTGTGTGTGTGTGTGTGTTGTCGGTGTGTGTGTGTGTTGTCGGTGTGTGTGTGTGTGTGTTGTCGGTGTGTGTGTGTGTGTGTTGTCAGTGTGTGTGTGTGTGTGTTGTCGGTGTGTGTGTGTTTATGTGTTGTCGGTGTGTGTGTGTGTTGTCGGTGTGTGTGTGTGTGTGTGTTGTCGGTGTGTGTGTGTGTTGTCGGTGTGTGTGTGTGTGTTGTCGGTGTGTGTTGTCGGTGTGTGTGTGTGTGTGTGTTGTCGGTGTGTGTGTGTGTGTGTGTTGTCGGTGTGTGTGTGTGTGTTGTCAGTGTGTGTGTGTGTGTGTGTTGTCGGTGTGTGTGTGTGTGTGTTGTCGGTGTGTGTGTGTGTGTTTTCGGTGTGTGTGTGTGTGTTGTCGGTGTGTGTGTGTGTGTGTGTTGTCAGTGTGTGTGTGTGTTGTCGGTGTGTGTGTGTGTGTGTGTGTGTGTGTGTTGTCGGTGTGTGTGTGTGTGTTGTCGGTGTGTGTGTGTGTGTGTTGTCAGTGTGTGTGTGTGTGTGTGTGTTGTCGGTGTGTGTGTGTGTGTGTTGTTGGTGTGTGTGTGTGTGTGTGTGTTGTCGGTGTGTGTGTGTTGTCGGTGTGTGTGTGTGTGTGTGTTGTCGGTGTGTGTGTGTGTGTGTGTGTGTGTGTGTGTGTGTTGTCGGTGTGTGTGTGTGTGTGTTGTCGGTGTGTGTGTGTGTGTTGTCGGTGTGTGTGTGTGTGTGTTGTCGGTGTGTGTGTGTGTTGTCGGTGTGTGTGTGTGTGTGTGTGTGTGTGTGTGTTGTCGGTGTGTGTGTGTGTTGTCGGTGTGTATGTGTGTGTGTGTTGTCGGTGTGTGTGTGTGTGTGTTGTCGGTGTGTGTGTGTGTGTTGTCAGTGTGTGTGTGTGTGTGTTGTCGGTGTGTGTGTGTGTGTGTTGTCGGTGTGTGTGTGTGTTGTGTGTGTGTGTGTTGTCGGTGTGTGTGTTGTCTGAGTGTGTGTGTGTGTGTGTTGTCGGTGTGTGTGTGTTGTCGGTGTGTGTGTGTGTGTGTTGTCGGTGTGTGTGTGTGTGTGTGTGTGTGTTGTCGGTGTGTGTGTGTGTGTGTGTTGTCGGTGTGTGTGTGTGTGTGTTGTCAGTGTGTCTGTGTGTGTGTGTTGTCGGTGTGTGTGTGTGTGTGTTGTCGGTGTGTGTGTGTGTGTGTTGTCGGTGTGTGTGTGTTGTGGGTGTGTGTGTGTGTGTGTTGTCTGTGTGTGTGTGTGTGTTGCTGGTGTTTGTGTGTGTGTGTGTGTTGTCGATGTGTGTGTGTGTGTGTGTGTGTGTGTGTGTGTGTGTGTGTGTGTGTGTTGTCGGTGTGTGTGTGTGTTGTCGGTGTGTGTGTGTGTTGTCGGTGTGTGTGTGTGTGTGTTGTCGGTGTGTGTGTGTGTGTTGTCAGTGTGTGTGTGTGTGTGTTGTCGGTGTGTGTGTGTTTATGTGTTGTCGGTGTGTGTGTGTGTGTGTTGTCGGTGTGTGTGTGTGTGTGTGTTGTCGGTGTGTGTGTGTGTGTTGTCGGTGTGTGTGTGTGTGTTGTCGGTGTGTGTGTGTTGTCGGTGTGTGTGTGTGTGTGTGTTGTCGGTGTGTGTGTGTGTGTGTTGTCGGTGTTTGTGTGTGTGTTGTCGGTGTGTGTGTGTGTGTGTTGTCGGTGTGTGTGTGTGTGTGTTGTCGGTGTGTGTGTGTGTGTGTTGTCGGTGTGTGTGTGTGTTGTGTGTGTGTGTGTTGTCGGTGTGTGTGTTGTCTGAGTGTGTGTGTGTGTGTGTTGTCGGTGTGTGTGTGTTGTCGGTGTGTGTGTGTGTGTGTGTTGTCGGTGTGTGTGTGTGTGTGTGTGTGTGTTGTCGGTGTGTGTGTGTGTGTGTGTTGTCGGTGTGTGTGTGTGTGTGTTGTCAGTGTGTCTGTGTGTGTGTGTTGTCGGTGTGTGTGTGTGTGTGTTGTCGGTGTGTGTGTGTGTGTGTTGTCGGTGTGTGTGTGTTGTGGGTGTGTGTGTGTGTGTGTTGTCTGTGTGTGTGTGTGTGTTGCTGGTGTTTGTGTGTGTGTGTGTGTTGTCGATGTGTGTGTGTGTGTGTTGTCGGTGTGTGTGTGTGTGTGTGTGTGTGTGTGTGTGTTGTCGGTGTGTGTGTGTGTTGTCGGTGTGTGTGTGTTATGTCGGTGTGTGTGTGTGTGTGTGTTGTCGGTGTGTGTGTGTGTGTTGTCAGTGTGTGTGTGTGTGTGTTGTCGGTGTGTGTGTGTTGTCGGTGTGTGTGTGTGTGTGTGTTGTCGGTGTGTGTGTGTGTGTGTTGTCGGTGTGTGTGTGTGTGTTGTCGGTGTGTGTGTGTGTGTGTTGTCGGTGTGTGTGTGTGTGTGTTGTCGGTGTGTGTGTGTGTGTGTTGTCGGTGTGTGTGTGTGTGTGTTGTCGGTGTGTGTGTGTGTGTGTTGTGTGTGTGTGTGTTGTTTGTGTGTGTGTGTGTTGTCGGTGTGTGTGTGTGTTGTCGGTGTGTGTGTGTGTGTTGTCGGTGTGTGTGTGTGTGTGTTGTCGGTGTGTGTGTGTGTTGTCGGTGTGTGTGTGTGTGTGTGTGTGTGTGTGTGTGTGTGTGTTGTCGGTGTGTGTGTGTGTTGTCGGTGTGTATGTGTGTGTGTGTTGTCGGTGTGTGTGTGTGTGTGTTGTCGGTGTGTGTGTGTGTGTTGTCAGTGTGTGTGTGTGTGTGTTGTCGGTGTGTGTGTGTGTGTGTTGTCGGTGTGTGTGTGTGTTGTGGGTGTGTGTGTGTTGTCGGTGTGTGTGTGTGTGTGTGTTGTCGGTGTGTGTGTGTGTTGTGTGTGTGTGTGTTGTCGGTGTGTGTGTTGTCTGAGTGTGTGTGTGTGTGTGTGTGTTGTCGGTGTGTGTGTTGTCGGTGTGTGTGTGTGTGTGTGTTGTCGGTGTGTGTGTGTGTGTGTGTGTGTTGTCGGTGTGTGTGTGTGTGTGTTGTCGGTGTGTGTGTGTGTGTGTTGTCAGTGTGTGTGTGTGTGTGTGTTGTCGGTGTGTGTGTGTGTGTGTTGTCGGTGTGTGTGTGTGTTTTTGTGTTGTTGGTGTATGTGTGTTGTGGGTGTGTGTGTGTGTGTGTTGTCGGTGTGGGTGTGTGTGTTGCTGGTGTTTGTGTGTGTGTGTGTTGTCGATGTGTGTGTGTGTGTGTTGTCGGTGTGTGTGTGTGTGTGTGTGTGTGTGTGTGTGTGTGTGTGTGTGTGTTGTCGGTGTGTGTGTGTGTGTGTGTTGTCGGTGTGTGTGTGTGTGTTGTGTGTGTGTGTGTGTTGTCGGTGTGTGTGTGTGTGTTGTCGGTGTGTGTGTGTGTGTGTTGTCGGTGTGTGTGTGTGTGTGTTGTCGGTGTGTGTGTGTGTGTGTTGTGTGTGTGTGTGTTGTTTGTGTGTGTGTGTGTTGTCGGTGTGTGTGTGTGTGTGTTGTCGGTGTGTGTGTGTGTGTGTGTGTGTGTGTGTGTGTGTGTGTGTGTGTGTGTGTTGTCGGTGTGTGTGTGTGTGTGTGTTGTCGGTGTGTGTGTGTGTGTTGCCGGTGTGTGTGTGTGTGTGTTGTCGGTGTGTGTGTGTGTGTGTTGTCGGTGTGTGTGTGTGTGTGTTGTGTGTGTGTGTGTTGTTGTGTGTGTGTGTGTGTGTTGTCGATGTGTGTGTGTGTGTGTGTGTGTGTGTGTGTGTGTGTGTGTGTGTTGTCGGTGTGTGTGTGTGTTGTCGGTGTGTGTGTGTGTTGTCGGTGTGTGTGTGTGTGTGTTGTCGGTGTGTGTGTGTGTGTTGTCAGTGTGTGTGTGTGTGTGTTGTCGGTGTGTGTGTGTTTATGTGTTGTCGGTGTGTGTGTGTGTGTGTTGTCGGTGTGTGTGTGTGTGTGTGTTGTCGGTGTGTGTGTGTGTGTTGTCGGTGTGTGTGTGTGTGTTGTCGGTGTGTGTGTGTTGTCGGTGTGTGTGTGTGTGTGTGTTGTCGGTGTGTGTGTGTGTGTGTTGTCGGTGTGTGTGTGTGTGTTGTCGGTGTGTGTGTGTGTGTGTTGTCGGTGTGTGTGTGTGTGTGTTGTCGGTGTGTGTGTGTGTGTGTTGTCGGTGTGTGTGTGTGTTGTGTGTGTGTGTGTTGTCGGTGTGTGTGTTGTCTGAGTGTGTGTGTGTGTGTGTTGTCGGTGTGTGTGTGTTGTCGGTGTGTGTGTGTGTGTGTGTTGTCGGTGTGTGTGTGTGTGTGTGTGTGTGTTGTCGGTGTGTGTGTGTGTGTGTGTTGTCGGTGTGTGTGTGTGTGTGTTGTCAGTGTGTCTGTGTGTGTGTGTTGTCGGTGTGTGTGTGTGTGTGTTGTCGGTGTGTGTGTGTGTGTGTTGTCGGTGTGTGTGTGTTGTGGGTGTGTGTGTGTGTGTGTTGTCTGTGTGTGTGTGTGTGTTGCTGGTGTTTGTGTGTGTGTGTGTGTTGTCGATGTGTGTGTGTGTGTGTTGTCGGTGTGTGTGTGTGTGTGTGTGTGTGTGTGTGTGTTGTCGGTGTGTGTGTGTGTTGTCGGTGTGTGTGTGTTATGTCGGTGTGTGTGTGTGTGTGTGTTGTCGGTGTGTGTGTGTGTGTGTGTTGTCGGTGTGTGTGTGTGTGTTGTCGGTGTGTGTGTGTGTTGTCGGTGTGTGTGTGTGTGTGTTGTCGGTGTGTGTGTGTTTATGTGTTGTCGGTGTGTGTGTGTGTGTGTTGTCGGTGTGTGTGTGTGTGTGTGTTGTCGGTGTGTGTGTGTGTTGTCGGTGTGTGTGTGTGTGTGTTGTCGGTGTGTGTGTGTGTGTTGTCAGTGTGTGTGTGTGTGTGTGTTGTCGGTGTGTGTGTGTGTGTGTGTGTGTTGTCGGTGTGTGTGTGTGTGTGTGTTTTCGGTGTGTGTGTGTGTGTGTTGTCGGTGTGTGTGTGTGTGTGTGTGTGTTGTCGGTGTGTGTGTGTGTGTGTGTGTGTGTGTGTGTTGTCGGTGTGTGTGTGTGTGTGTTGTCGGTGTGTGTGTGTGTTGTCGGTGTGTGTGTGTGTGTGTTGTCGGTGTGTGTGTGTGTGTGTTGTCAGTGTGTGTGTGTGTGTGTTGTCGGTGTGTGTGTGTTTATGTGTTGTCGGTGTGTGTGTGTGTTGTCGGTGTGTGTGTGTGTGTGTGTTGTCGGTGTGTGTGTGTGTTGTCGGTGTGTGTGTGTGTGTTGTCGGTGTGTGTTGTCGGTGTGTGTGTGTGTGTGTGTTGTCGGTGTGTGTGTGTGTGTGTGTTGTCGGTGTGTGTGTGTGTGTTGTCAGTGTGTGTGTGTGTGTGTGTTGTCGGTGTGTGTGTGTGTGTGTTGTCGGTGTGTGTGTGTGTGTTTTCGGTGTGTGTGTGTGTGTTGTCGGTGTGTGTGTGTGTGTGTGTTGTCAGTGTGTGTGTGTGTTGTCGGTGTGTGTGTGTGTGTGTGTGTGTGTGTGTTGTCGGTGTGTGTGTGTGTGTTGTCGGTGTGTGTGTGTGTGTGTTGTCAGTGTGTGTGTGTGTGTGTGTGTTGTCGGTGTGTGTGTGTGTGTGTTGTTGGTGTGTGTGTGTGTGTGTGTGTTGTCGGTGTGTGTGTGTTGTCGGTGTGTGTGTGTGTGTGTGTTGTCGGTGTGTGTGTGTGTGTGTGTGTGTGTGTGTGTGTGTTGTCGGTGTGTGTGTGTGTGTGTTGTCGGTGTGTGTGTGTGTGTTGTCGGTGTGTGTGTGTGTGTGTTGTCGGTGTGTGTGTGTGTTGTCGGTGTGTGTGTGTGTGTGTGTGTGTGTGTGTGTTGTCGGTGTGTGTGTGTGTTGTCGGTGTGTATGTGTGTGTGTGTTGTCGGTGTGTGTGTGTGTGTGTTGTCGGTGTGTGTGTGTGTGTTGTCAGTGTGTGTGTGTGTGTGTTGTCGGTGTGTGTGTGTGTGTGTTGTCGGTGTGTGTGTGTGTTGTGTGTGTGTGTGTTGTCGGTGTGTGTGTTGTCTGAGTGTGTGTGTGTGTGTGTTGTCGGTGTGTGTGTGTTGTCGGTGTGTGTGTGTGTGTGTTGTCGGTGTGTGTGTGTGTGTGTGTGTGTGTTGTCGGTGTGTGTGTGTGTGTGTGTTGTCGGTGTGTGTGTGTGTGTGTTGTCAGTGTGTCTGTGTGTGTGTGTTGTCGGTGTGTGTGTGTGTGTGTTGTCGGTGTGTGTGTGTGTGTGTTGTCGGTGTGTGTGTGTTGTGGGTGTGTGTGTGTGTGTGTTGTCTGTGTGTGTGTGTGTGTTGCTGGTGTTTGTGTGTGTGTGTGTGTTGTCGATGTGTGTGTGTGTGTGTGTGTGTGTGTGTGTGTGTGTGTGTGTGTGTGTTGTCGGTGTGTGTGTGTGTTGTCGGTGTGTGTGTGTGTTGTCGGTGTGTGTGTGTGTGTGTTGTCGGTGTGTGTGTGTGTGTTGTCAGTGTGTGTGTGTGTGTGTTGTCGGTGTGTGTGTGTTTATGTGTTGTCGGTGTGTGTGTGTGTGTGTTGTCGGTGTGTGTGTGTGTGTGTGTTGTCGGTGTGTGTGTGTGTGTTGTCGGTGTGTGTGTGTGTGTTGTCGGTGTGTGTGTGTTGTCGGTGTGTGTGTGTGTGTGTGTTGTCGGTGTGTGTGTGTGTGTGTTGTCGGTGTGTGTGTGTGTGTTGTCGGTGTGTGTGTGTGTGTGTTGTCGGTGTGTGTGTGTGTGTGTTGTCGGTGTGTGTGTGTGTGTGTTGTCGGTGTGTGTGTGTGTTGTGTGTGTGTGTGTTGTCGGTGTGTGTGTTGTCTGAGTGTGTGTGTGTGTGTGTTGTCGGTGTGTGTGTGTTGTCGGTGTGTGTGTGTGTGTGTGTTGTCGGTGTGTGTGTGTGTGTGTGTGTGTGTTGTCGGTGTGTGTGTGTGTGTGTGTTGTCGGTGTGTGTGTGTGTGTGTTGTCAGTGTGTCTGTGTGTGTGTGTTGTCGGTGTGTGTGTGTGTGTGTTGTCGGTGTGTGTGTGTGTGTGTTGTCGGTGTGTGTGTGTTGTGGGTGTGTGTGTGTGTGTGTTGTCTGTGTGTGTGTGTGTGTTGCTGGTGTTTGTGTGTGTGTGTGTGTTGTCGATGTGTGTGTGTGTGTGTTGTCGGTGTGTGTGTGTGTGTGTGTGTGTGTGTGTGTGTTGTCGGTGTGTGTGTGTGTTGTCGGTGTGTGTGTGTTATGTCGGTGTGTGTGTGTGTGTGTGTTGTCGGTGTGTGTGTGTGTGTTGTCAGTGTGTGTGTGTGTGTGTTGTCGGTGTGTGTGTGTTGTCGGTGTGTGTGTGTGTGTGTGTTGTCGGTGTGTGTGTGTGTGTGTTGTCGGTGTGTGTGTGTGTGTTGTCGGTGTGTGTGTGTGTGTGTTGTCGGTGTGTGTGTGTGTGTGTTGTCGGTGTGTGTGTGTGTGTGTTGTCGGTGTGTGTGTGTGTGTGTTGTCGGTGTGTGTGTGTGTGTGTTGTGTGTGTGTGTGTTGTTTGTGTGTGTGTGTGTTGTCGGTGTGTGTGTGTGTTGTCGGTGTGTGTGTGTGTGTTGTCGGTGTGTGTGTGTGTGTGTTGTCGGTGTGTGTGTGTGTTGTCGGTGTGTGTGTGTGTGTGTGTGTGTGTGTGTGTGTGTGTGTTGTCGGTGTGTGTGTGTGTTGTCGGTGTGTATGTGTGTGTGTGTTGTCGGTGTGTGTGTGTGTGTGTTGTCGGTGTGTGTGTGTGTGTTGTCAGTGTGTGTGTGTGTGTGTTGTCGGTGTGTGTGTGTGTGTGTTGTCGGTGTGTGTGTGTGTTGTGGGTGTGTGTGTGTTGTCGGTGTGTGTGTGTGTGTGTGTTGTCGGTGTGTGTGTGTGTTGTGTGTGTGTGTGTTGTCGGTGTGTGTGTTGTCTGAGTGTGTGTGTGTGTGTGTGTGTTGTCGGTGTGTGTGTTGTCGGTGTGTGTGTGTGTGTGTGTTGTCGGTGTGTGTGTGTGTGTGTGTGTGTTGTCGGTGTGTGTGTGTGTGTGTTGTCGGTGTGTGTGTGTGTGTGTTGTCAGTGTGTGTGTGTGTGTGTGTTGTCGGTGTGTGTGTGTGTGTGTTGTCGGTGTGTGTGTGTGTTTTTGTGTTGTTGGTGTATGTGTGTTGTGGGTGTGTGTGTGTGTGTGTTGTCGGTGTGGGTGTGTGTGTTGCTGGTGTTTGTGTGTGTGTGTGTTGTCGATGTGTGTGTGTGTGTGTTGTCGGTGTGTGTGTGTGTGTGTGTGTGTGTGTGTGTGTGTGTGTGTGTGTGTTGTCGGTGTGTGTGTGTGTGTGTGTTGTCGGTGTGTGTGTGTGTGTTGTGTGTGTGTGTGTGTTGTCGGTGTGTGTGTGTGTGTTGTCGGTGTGTGTGTGTGTGTGTTGTCGGTGTGTGTGTGTGTGTGTTGTCGGTGTGTGTGTGTGTGTGTTGTGTGTGTGTGTGTTGTTTGTGTGTGTGTGTGTTGTCGGTGTGTGTGTGTGTGTGTTGTCGGTGTGTGTGTGTGTGTGTGTGTGTGTGTGTGTGTGTGTGTGTGTGTGTGTGTTGTCGGTGTGTGTGTGTGTGTGTGTTGTCGGTGTGTGTGTGTGTGTTGCCGGTGTGTGTGTGTGTGTGTTGTCGGTGTGTGTGTGTGTGTGTTGTCGGTGTGTGTGTGTGTGTGTTGTGTGTGTGTGTGTTGTTTGTGTGTGTGTGTGTTGTCAGTGTGTGTGTGTGTGTGTTGTCGGTGTGTGTGTGTGTGTGTGTTGTCGGTGTGTGTGTGTGTGTTGTCGGTGTGTGTGTGTGTGTGTTGTCGGTGTGTTGTCGGTGTGTGTGTGTGTGTTGTCGGTGTGTGTGTGTGTGTGTTGTCGGTGTGTGTGTGTGTTTATGTGTTGTCGGTGTGTGTGTGTGTGTGTTGTCGGTGTGTGTGTGTGTTTATGTGTTGTCGGTGTGTGTGTGTGTGTGTTGTCGGTGTGTGTGTGTGTGTTGTCGGTGTGTGTGTGTGTGTGTGTTGTCGGTGTGTGTGTGTGTGTTGTCGGTGTGTGTGTGTGTTGTCGGTGTGTGTGTGTGTTGTCGGTGTGTGTGTGTGTGTGTGTGTGTGTTGTCGGTGTGTGTGTGTGTGTTGTCGGTGTGTGTGTGTGTTGTCGGTGTGTGTGTGTGTGTGTTGTCGGTGTGTGTGTGTTTATGTGTTGTCGGTGTGTGTGTGTGTGTTGTCGGTGTGTGTGTGTGTGTGTGTTGTCGGTGTGTGTGTGTGTTGTCAGTGTGTGTGTGTGTGTTGTCGGTGTGTGTGTGTTGTCGGTGTGTGTGTGTGTGTGTGTTGTCGGTGTGTGTGTGTGTGTGTTGTCGGTGTGTGTGTGTGTGTGTGTTGTCAGTGTGTGTGTGTGTGTGTGTTGTCGGTGTGTGTGTGTGTGTGTTTGTGTTGTCGGTGTGTGTGTGTGTGTGTTTTCGGTGTGTGTGTGTGTGTGTTGTCGGTGTGTGTGTGTGTGTGTGTTGTCGGTGTGTGTGTGTGTTGTCGGTGTGTGTGTGTGTGTGTGTGTGTGTGTGTGTGTGTTGTCGGTGTGTGTGTGTGTGTGTTGTCGGTGTGTGTGTGTGTGTGTTGTCAGTGTGTGTGTGTGTGTGTGTGTTGTCGGTGTGTCTGTGTGTGTGTTGTTGGTGTGTGTGTGTGTGTGTGTTGTCGGTGTGTGTGTGTTGTCGGTGTGTGTGTGTGTGTGTGTTGTCGGTGTGTGTGTGTGTTGTCTGTGTGTGTGTGTGTGTTGTCGGTGTGTGTGTGTTTATGTGTTGTCGGTGTGTGTGTGTGTGTTGTCGGTGTGTGTGTGTGTGTTGTAGGTGTGTGTGTGTGTGTTGTCGGTGTGTGTGTGTGTTGTCGGTGTGTGTGTGTGTGTGTGTGTGTGTGTGTGTGTGTGTGTGTGTGTGTGTGTGTGTGTGTTGTCGGTGTGTGTGTGTGTTGTCGGTGTGTATGTGTGTGTGTGTTGTCGGTGTGTGTGTGTGTGTGTTGTGTGTGTGTGTGTTGTTTGTGTGTGTGTGTGTTGTCGGTGTGTGTGTGTGTGTTGTCGGTGTGTGTGTGTGTGTGTGTGTGTGTATGTGTGTGTGTGTGTGTGTGTGTGTGTGTGTGTGTGTTGTCGGTGTGTGTGTGTGTGTTGCCGGTGTGTGTGTGTGTGTTGTCGGTGTGTGTGTGTGTTGTCGGTGTGTGTGTGTGTGTGTGTTGTCGGTGTGTGTGTGTGTGTGTGTTGTCGGTGTGTGTGTGTGTGTTGTCGGTGTGTGTGTGTGTGTGTTGTCGGTGTGTTGTCGGTGTGTGTGTGTGTGTTGTCGGTGTGTGTGTGTGTGTGTTGTCGGTGTGTGTGTGTGTTTATGTGTTGTCGGTGTGTGTGTGTGTGTGTGTTGTCGGTGTGTGTGTGTGTTTATGTGTTGTCGGTGTGTGTGTGTGTGTGTTGTCGGTGTGTGTGTGTGTGTTGTCGGTGTGTGTGTGTGTGTGTGTTGTCGGTGTGTGTGTGTGTGTTGTCGGTGTGTGTGTGTGTTGTCGATGTGTGTGTGTGTTGTCGGTGTGTGTGTGTGTGTGTGTGTGTTGTCGGTGTGTGTGTGTGTGTTGTCGGTGTGTGTGTGTGTTGTCGGTGTGTGTGTGTGTGTGTGTTGTCAGTGTGTGTGTGTTTATGTGTTGTCGGTGTGTGTGTGTGTGTGTTGTCGGTGTGTGTGTGTGTGTGTGTGTTGTCGGTGTGTGTGTGTGTTGTCGGTGTGTGTGTGTGTGTTGTCGGTGTGTGTGTGTTGTCGGTGTGTGTGTGTGTGTGTGTTGTCGGTGTGTGTGTGTGTGTGTTGTCGGTGTGTGTGTGTGTGTGTGTTGTCAGTGTGTGTGTGTGTGTGTGTTGTCGGTGTGTGTGTGTGTGTGTGTGTGTGTGTTGTCGGTGTGTGTGTGTGTGTGTGTTTTCGGTGTGTGTGTGTGTGTGTTGTCGGTGTGTGTGTGTGTGTGTGTTGTCGGTGTGTGTGTGTGTTGTCGGTGTGTGTGTGTGTGTGTGTGTTGTCGGTGTGTGTGTGTGTGTGTTGTCGGTGTGTGTGTGTGTGTGTGTTGTCAGTGTGTGTGTGTGTGTGTGTTGTCGGTGTGTCTGTGTGTGTGTTGTTGGTGTGTGTGTGTGTGTGTGTTGTCGGTGTGTGTGTGTTGTCGGTGTGTGTGTGTGTTTATGTGTTGTCGGTGTGTGTGTGTGTGTGTTGTCGGTGTGTGTGTGTGTGTTGTCAGTGTGTGTGTGTGTGTGTGTTGTCGGTGTGTGTGTGTGTGTTGTCGGTGTGTGTGTGTGTTGTCGGTGTGTGTGTGTGTTGTCGGTGTGTGTGTGTGTGTGTGTGTGTTGTCGGTGTGTGTGTGTGTGTTGTCGGTGTGTGTGTGTGTTGTCGGTGTGTGTGTGTGTGTGTTGTCGGTGTGTGTGTGTTTATGTGTTGTCGGTGTGTGTGTGTGTGTGTTGTCGGTGTGTGTGTGTGTGTGTGTGTGTGTTGTCGGTGTGTGTGTGTGTGTGTTGTCGGTGTGTGTGTGTGTGTGTGTTGTCAGTGTGTGTGTGTGTGTGTGTTGTCGGTGTGTGTGTGTGTGTGTGTGTGTGTTGTCGGTGTGTGTGTGTGTGTGTGTTTTCGGTGTGTGTGTGTGTGTGTTGTCGGTGTGTGTGTGTGTGTGTGTGTGTTGTCGGTGTGTGTGTGTGTTGTCGGTGTGTGTGTGTGTGTGTGTGTGTGTGTGTGTGTGTTGTCGGTGTGTGTGTGTGTGTGTTGTCGGTGTGTGTGTGTGTTGTCGGTGTGTGTGTGTGTGTGTTGTCGGTGTGTGTGTGTGTGTGTTGTCAGTGTGTGTGTGTGTGTGTTGTCGGTGTGTGTGTGTTTATGTGTTGTCGGTGTGTGTGTGTGTGTGTTGTCGGTGTGTGTGTGTGTGTGTGTTGTCGGTGTGTGTGTGTGTGTGTTGTCGGTGTGTGTGTGTGTGTGTGTTGTCAGTGTGTGTGTGTGTGTGTGTGTTGTCGGTGTGTGTGTGTGTGTGTTGTCGGTGTGTGTGTGTGTGTGTTTTCGGTGTGTGTGTGTGTGTTGTCGGTGTGTGTGTGTGTGTGTGTTGTCGGTGTGTGTGTGTGTTGTCGGTGTGTGTGTGTGTGTGTGTGTGTGTGTGTGTTGTCGGTGTGTGTGTGTGTGTGTTGTCGGTGTGTGTGTGTGTGTGTTGTCAGTGTGTGTGTGTGTGTGTGTGTTGTCGGTGTGTGTGTGTGTGTGTTGTTGGTGTGTGTGTGTGTGTGTGTGTTGTCGGTGTGTGTGTGTTGTCGGTGTGTGTGTGTGTGTGTGTTGTCGGTGTGTGTGTGTGTGTGTTGTCTGTGTGTGTGTGTGTGTTGTCGGTGTGTGTGTGTGTGTGTTGTCGGTGTGTGTGTGTGTGTTGTCGGTGTGTGTGTGTGTGTGTTGTCGGTGTGTGTGTGTGTTGTCGGTGTGTGTGTGTGTGTGTGTGTGTGTGTGTGTGTTGTCGGTGTGTGTGTGTGTTGTCGGTGTGTATGTGTGTGTGTGTTGTCGGTGTGTGTGTGTGTGTGTTGTCGGTGTGTGTGTGTGTGTTGTCAGTGTGTGTGTGTGTGTGTTGTCGGTGTGTGTGTGTGTGTGTTGTCGGTGTGTGTGTGTGTTGTGTGTGTGTGTGTTGTCGGTGTGTGTGTTGTCTGAGTGTGTGTGTGTGTGTGTTGTCGGTGTGTGTGTGTTGTCGGTGTGTGTGTGTGTGTGTGTTGTCGGTGTGTGTGTGTGTGTGTGTGTGTGTGTGTGTTGTCGGTGTGTGTGTGTGTGTGTGTTGTCGGTGTGTGTGTGTGTGTGTTGTCAGTGTGTCTGTGTGTGTGTGTTGTCGGTGTGTGTGTGTGTGTGTTGTCGGTGTGTGTGTGTGTGTGTTGTCGGTGTGTGTGTGTTGTGGGTGTGTGTGTGTGTGTGTTGTCTGTGTGTGTGTGTGTGTTGCTGGTGTTTGTGTGTGTGTGTGTGTTGTCGATGTGTGTGTGTGTGTGTGTGTGTGTGTGTGTGTGTGTGTGTGTTGTCGGTGTGTGTGTGTGTTGTCGGTGTGTGTGTGTGTTGTCGGTGTGTGTGTGTGTGTGTGTTGTCGGTGTGTGTGTGTGTGTTGTCAGTGTGTGTGTGTGTGTGTTGTCGGTGTGTGTGTGTTTATGTGTTGTCGGTGTGTGTGTGTGTGTGTTGTCGGTGTGTGTGTGTGTGTGTGTTGTCGGTGTGTGTGTGTGTTGTCGGTGTGTGTGTGTGTTGTCGGTGTGTGTGTGTTGTCGGTGTGTGTGTGTGTGTGTTGTCGGTGTGTGTGTGTGTGTGTGTTGTCGGTGTGTGTGTGTGTGTTGTCGGTGTGTGTGTGTGTGTGTTGTCGGTGTGTGTGTGTGTGTGTTGTCGGTGTGTGTGTGTGTGTGTTGTCGGTGTGTGTGTGTGTTGTGTGTGTGTGTGTTGTCGGTGTGTGTGTTGTCTGAGTGTGTGTGTGTGTGTGTTGTCGGTGTGTGTGTGTTGTCGGTGTGTGTGTGTGTGTGTGTTGTCGGTGTGTGTGTGTGTGTGTGTGTGTGTTGTCGGTGTGTGTGTGTGTGTGTGTTGTCGGTGTGTGTGTGTGTGTGTTGTCAGTGTGTCTGTGTGTGTGTGTTGTCGGTGTGTGTGTGTGTGTGTTGTCGGTGTGTGTGTGTTGTGGGTGTGTGTGTGTGTGTGTTGTCTGTGTGTGTGTGTGTGTTGCTGGTGTTTGTGTGTGTGTGTGTGTTGTCGATGTGTGTGTGTGTGTGTTGTCGGTGTGTGTGTGTGTGTGTGTGTGTGTGTTGTCGGTGTGTGTGTGTGTTGTCGGTGTGTGTGTGTGTTGTCGGTGTGTGTGTGTGTGTGTGTTGTCGGTGTGTGTGTGTGTGTTGTCAGTGTGTGTGTGTGTGTGTTGTCGGTGTGTGTGTGTTGTCGGTGTGTGTGTGTGTGTGTGTTGTCGGTGTGTGTGTGTGTGTGTTGTCGGTGTGTGTGTGTGTGTTGTCGGTGTGTGTGTGTGTGTGTTGTCGGTGTGTGTGTGTGTGTGTTGTCGGTGTGTGTGTGTGTGTGTTGTCGGTGTGTGTGTGTGTGTGTTGTCGGTGTGTGTGTGTGTGTGTTGTGTGTGTGTGTGTTGTTTGTGTGTGTGTGTGTTGTCGGTGTGTGTGTGTGTGTGTTGTCGGTGTGTGTGTGTGTGTTGTCGGTGTGTGTGTGTGTGTGTTGTCGGTGTGTGTGTGTGTTGTCGTGTGTGTGTGTGTGTGTGTGTGTGTGTGTGTGTGTGTTGTCGGTGTGTGTGTGTGTTGTCGGTGTGTATGTGTTTATGTGTTGTCAGTGTGTGTGTGTGTGTGTTGTCGGTGTGTGTGTGTTTATGTGTTGTCGGTGTGTGTGTGTGTGTGTTGTCGGTGTGTGTGTGTGTGTTGTCGGTGTGTGTGTGTGTTGTCGGTGTGTGTGTGTGTGTTGTCGGTGTGTGTGTGTGTTGTCGGTGTGTGTGTGTGTGTGTGTTGTCGGTGTGTGTGTGTGTTGTCGGTGTGTGTGTTGTCGGTGTGTGTGTGTGTGTGTGTTGTCGGTGTGTGTGTGTGTGTTGTCAGTGTGTGTGTGTGTGTGTTGTCGGTGTGTGTGTGTTTATGTGTTGTCGGTGTGTGTGTGTGTGTGTTGTCGGTGTGTGTGTGTGTGTGTGTTGTCGGTGTGTGTGTGTGTTGTCGGTGTGTGTGTGTGTGTTGTCGGTGTGTGTGTGTTGTCGGTGTGTGTGTGTGTGTGTTGTCGGTGTGTGTGTGTGTGTGTTGTCGGTGTGTGTGTGTGTGTTGTCGGTGTGTGTGTGTGTGTGTTGTCGGTGTGTGTGTGTGTGTGTTGTCGGTGTGTGTGTGTGTGTGTTGTCGGTGTGTGTGTGTGTTGTGTGTGTGTGTGTTGTCGGTGTGTGTGTTGTCTGAGTGTGTGTGTGTGTGTGTTGTCGGTGTGTGTGTGTTGTCGGTGTGTGTGTGTGTGTGTGTTGTCGGTGTGTGTGTGTGTGTGTGTGTGTGTGTTGTCGGTGTGTGTGTGTGTGTGTGTTGTCGGTGTGTGTGTGTGTGTGTTGTCAGTGTGTCTGTGTGTGTGTGTTGTCGGTGTGTGTGTGTGTGTGTTGTCGAAGTGTGTGTGTGTGTGTTGTCGGTGTGTGTGTGTTGTGGGTGTGTGTGTGTGTGTGTTGTCTGTGTGTGTGTGTGTGTTGCTGGTGTTTGTGTGTGTGTGTGTGTTGTCGATGTGTGTGTGTGTGTGTTGTCGGTGTGTGTGTGTGTGTGTGTGTGTGTGTGTGTTGTCGGTGTGTGTGTGTGTTGTCGGTGTGTGTGTGTGTTGTCGGTGTGTGTGTGTGTGTGTGTTGTCGGTGTGTGTGTGTGTGTTGTCAGTGTGTGTGTGTGTGTGTTGTCGGTGTGTGTGTGTTTATGTGTTGTCGGTGTGTGTGTGTGTGTGTTGTCGGTGTGTGTGTGTGTGTTGTCGGTGTGTGTGTGTGTTGTCGGTGTGTGTGTGTGTGTTGTCGGTGTGTGTGTGTGTGTGTGTTGTCGGTGTGTGTGTGTGTGTGTTGTCGGTGTGTGTGTGTGTGTTGTCGGTGTGTGTGTGTGTGTGTTGTCGGTGTGTGTGTGTGTGTGTTGTCGGTGTGTGTGTGTGTGTGTTGTCGGTGTGTGTGTGTGTGTGTTGTCGGTGTGTGTGTGTGTGTGTTGTGTGTGTGTGTGTTGTTTGTGTGTGTGTGTGTTGTCGGTGTGTGTGTGTGTGTGTTGTCGGTGTGTGTGTGTGTGTTGTCGGTGTGTGTGTGTGTGTGTTGTCGGTGTGTGTGTGTGTTGTCGGTGTGTGTGTGTGTGTGTGTGTGTGTGTGTGTGTTGTCGGTGTGTGTGTGTGTTGTCGGTGTGTATGTGTGTGTGTGTTGTCGGTGTGTGTGTGTGTGTGTTGTCGGTGTGTGTGTGTGTGTTGTCAGTGTGTGTGTGTGTGTGTTGTCGGTGTGTGTGTGTGTGTGTTGTCGGTGTGTGTGTGTGTTGTCGGTGTGTGTGTGTTGTCGGTGTGTGTGTGTGTGTGTTGTCGGTGTGTGTGTGTGTTGTGTGTGTGTGTGTTGTCGGTGTGTGTGTTGTCTGAGTGTGTGTGTGTGTGTGTGTGTTGTCGGTGTGTGTGTTGTCGGTGTGTGTGTGTGTGTGTGTTGTCGGTGTGTGTGTGTGTGTGTGTGTGTTGTCGGTGTGTGTGTGTGTGTGTTGTCGGTGTGTGTGTGTGTGTGTTGTCGGTGTGTGTGTGTGTTTTTGTGTTGTTGGTGTATGTGTGTTGTGGGTGTGTGTGTGTGTGTGTTGTCGGTGTGGGTGTGTGTGTTGCTGGTGTTTGTGTGTGTGTGTGTTGTCGATGTGTGTGTGTGTGTGTGTTGTCGGTGTGTGTGTGTGTGTGTGTGTGTGTGTGTGTGTGTGTGTGTGTGTGTTGTCGGTGTGTGTGTGTGTGTGTGTTGTCGGTGTGTGTGTGTGTGTTGTGTGTGTGTGTGTGTTGTCGGTGTGTGTGTGTGTGTGTTGTCGGTGTGTGTGTGTGTGTGTTGTCGGTGTGTGTGTGTGTGTGTTGTCGGTGTGTGTGTGTGTGTTGTGTGTGTGTGTGTTGTTTGTGTGTGTGTGTGTTGTCGGTGTGTGTGTGTGTGTGTTGTCGGTGTGTGTGTGTGTGTGTGTGTGTGTGTGTGTGTGTGTGTGTGTGTGTGTGTGTGTTGTCGGTGTGTGTGTGTGTGTGTGTTGTCGGTGTGTGTGTGTGTGTTGCCGGTGTGTGTGTGTGTGTTGTCGGTGTGTGTGTGTGTGTGTTGTCGGTGTGTGTGTGTGTGTGTTGTCGGTGTGTGTGTGTGTGTGTTGTCGGTGTGTGTGTGTTGTCGGTGTGTGTGTGTGTGTGTTGTCGGTGTGTTGTCGGTGTGTGTGTGTGTGTTGTCGGTGTGTGTGTGTGTGTTGTCGGTGTGTGTGTGTGTTTATGTGTTGTCGGTGTGTGTGTGTGTGTGTTGTCGGTGTGTGTGTGTGTTTATGTGTTGTCGGTGTGTGTGTGTGTTGTCGGTGTGTGTGTGTGTGTTGTCGGTGTGTGTGTGTGTGTGTGTGTTGTCGGTGTGTGTGTGTGTGTTGTCGGTGTGTGTGTGTGTTGTCGGTGTGTGTGTGTGTTGTCGGTGTGTGTGTGTGTTGTCGGTGTGTGTGTGTGTGTTGTCGGTGTGTGTGTGTGTTGTCGGTGTGTGTGTGTGTGTGTGTGTTGTCGGTGTGTGTGTGTGTGTGTTGTCAGTGTGTGTGTGTGTGTGTTGTCGGTGTGTGTGTGTTTATGTGTTGTCGGTGTGTGTGTGTGTGTGTTGTCGGTGTGTGTGTGTGTGTGTGTTGTCGGTGTGTGTGTGTGTTGTCGGTGTGTGTGTGTGTGTTGTCGGTGTGTGTGTGTTGTCGGTGTGTGTGTGTGTGTGTGTTGTCGGTGTGTGTGTGTGTGTGTTGTCGGTGTGTGTGTGTGTGTTGTCGGTGTGTGTGTGTGTGTGTTGTCGGTGTGTGTGTGTGTGTGTTGTCGGTGTGTGTGTGTGTGTGTTGTCGGTGTGTGTGTGTGTTGTGTGTGTGTGTGTTGTCGGTGTGTGTGTTGTCTGAGTGTGTGTGTGTGTGTGTTGTCGGTGTGTGTGTGTTGTCGGTGTGTGTGTGTGTGTGTGTTGTCGGTGTGTGTGTGTGTGTGTGTGTGTGTGTTGTCGGTGTGTGTGTGTGTGTGTGTTGTCGGTGTGTGTGTGTGTGTGTTGTCAGTGTGTCTGTGTGTGTGTGTTGTCGGTGTGTGTGTGTGTGTGTTGTCGGTGTGTGTGTGTGTGTGTTGTCGGTGTGTGTGTGTTGTGGGTGTGTGTGTGTGTGTGTTGTCTGTGTGTGTGTGTGTGTTGCTGGTGTTTGTGTGTGTGTGTGTGTTGTCGATGTGTGTGTGTGTGTGTTGTCGGTGTGTGTGTGTGTGTGTGTGTGTGTGTGTGTTGTCGGTGTGTGTGTGTGTTGTCGGTGTGTGTGTGTGTTGTCGGTGTGTGTGTGTGTGTGTGTTGTCGGTGTGTGTGTGTGTGTTGTCAGTGTGTGTGTGTGTGTGTTGTCGGTGTGTGTGTGTTTATGTGTTGTCGGTGTGTGTGTGTGTGTGTTGTCGGTGTGTGTGTGTGTGTTGTCGGTGTGTGTGTGTGTTGTCGGTGTGTGTGTGTGTGTTGTCGGTGTGTGTGTGTGTGTGTGTTGTCGGTGTGTGTGTGTGTGTGTTGTCGGTGTGTGTGTGTGTGTTGTCGGTGTGTGTGTGTGTGTGTTGTCGGTGTGTGTGTGTGTGTGTTGTCGGTGTGTGTGTGTGTGTGTTGTCG
>NW_027675473.1:147500-172500 GCF_965601325.2 Salmo salar
GTGTGTGTTGTCGGTGTGTGTGTGTGTTGTCGGTGTGTGTGTGTGTTGTCGGTGTGTGTGTGTGTGTGTGTGTGTTGTCGGTGTGTGTGTGTGTTGTCGGTGTGTGTGTGTGTTGTCGGTGTGTGTGTGTGTGTGTTGTCGGTGTGTGTGTGTTTATGTGTTGTCGGTGTGTGTGTGTGTGTGTTGTCGGTGTGTGTGTGTGTGTGTGTTGTCGGTGTGTGTGTGTGTTGTCGGTGTGTGTGTGTGTGTTGTCGGTGTGTGTGTGTTGTCGGTGTGTGTGTGTGTGTGTGTTGTCGGTGTGTGTGTGTGTGTGTTGTCGGTGTGTGTGTGTGTGTGTGTGTTGTCAGTGTGTGTGTGTGTGTGTGTTGTCGGTGTGTGTGTGTGTGTGTTTGTGTTGTCGGTGTGTGTGTGTGTGTGTTTTCGGTGTGTGTGTTTGTGTGTTGTCGGTGTGTGTGTGTGTGTGTGTTGTCGGTGTGTGTGTGTGTTGTCGGTGTGTGTGTGTGTGTGTGTGTGTGGTGTGTGTGTTGTCGGTGTGTGTGTGTGTGTGTTGTCGGTGTGTGTGTGTGTGTGTTGTCAGTGTGTGTGTGTGTGTGTGTTGTCGGTGTGTCTGTGTGTGTGTTGTTGGTGTGTGTGTGTGTGTGTGTTGTCGGTGTGTGTGTGTTGTCGGTGTGTGTGTGTGTGTGTTGTCGGTGTGTGTGTGTGTTGTCTGTGTGTGTGTGTGTGTTGTCGGTGTGTGTGTGTTTATGTGTTGTCGGTGTGTGTGTGTGTGTTGTCGGTGTGTGTGTGTTGTAGGTGTGTGTGTGTGTGTTGTCGGTGTGTGTGTGTGTTGTCGGTGTGTGTGTGTGTGTGTGTGTGTGTGTGTGTGTGTGTGTGTGTGTGTGTGTGTTGTCGGTGTGTGTGTGTGTTGTCGGTGTGTATGTGTGTGTGTGTTGTCGGTGTGTGTGTGTGTGTGTGTTGTGTGTGTGTGTGTTGTTTGTGTGTGTGTGTGTTGTCGGTGTGTGTGTGTGTGTTGTCGGTGTGTGTGTGTGTGTGTGTGTGTATGTGTGTGTGTGTGTGTGTGTGTGTGTGTGTGTGTGTGTGTGTGTTGTCGGTGTGTGTGTGTGTGTGTTGTCGGTGTGTGTGTGTGTGTTGCCGGTGTGTGTGTGTGTGTTGTCGGTGTGTGTGTGTGTTGTCGGTGTGTGTGTGTGTGTGTGTTGTCGGTGTGTGTGTGTGTGTTGTCGGTGTGTGTGTGTGTGTGTTTTCGGTGTGTTGTCGGTGTGTGTGTGTGTGTTGTCGGTGTGTGTGTGTGTGTGTTGTCGGTGTGTGTGTGTGTTTATGTGTTGTCGGTGTGTGTGTGTGTGTGTGTTGTCGGTGTGTGTGTGTGTTTATGTGTTGTCGGTGTGTGTGTGTGTGTGTTGTCGGTGTGTGTGTGTGTGTTGTCGGTGTGTGTGTGTGTGTGTGTTGTCGGTGTGTGTGTGTGTTGTCGGTGTGTGTGTGTGTTGTCGATGTGTGTGTGTGTTGTCGGTGTGTGTGTGTGTGTGTGTGTGTTGTCGGTGTGTGTGTGTGTGTTGTCGGTGTGTGTGTGTGTTGTCGGTGTGTGTGTGTGTGTGTGTTGTCAGTGTGTGTGTGTTTATGTGTTGTCGGTGTGTGTGTGTGTGTGTTGTCGGTGTGTGTGTGTGTGTGTTGTCGGTGTGTGTGTGTGTTGTCGGTGTGTGTGTGTGTGTTGTCGGTGTGTGTGTGTTGTCGGTGTGTGTGTGTGTGTGTGTTGTCGGTGTGTGTGTGTGTGTGTTGTCGGTGTGTGTGTGTGTGTGTGTTGTCAGTGTGTGTGTGTGTGTGTGTTGTCGGTGTGTGTGTGTGTGTGTGTTGTCGGTGTGTGTGTGTGTGTGTGTTTTCGGTGTGTGTGTGTGTGTGTTGTCGGTGTGTGTGTGTGTGTGTGTTGTCGGTGTGTGTGTGTGTTGTCGGTGTGTGTGTGTGTGTGTGTGTGTGTGTGTGTGTTGTCGGTGTGTGTGTGTGTGTGTTGTCGGTGTGTGTGTGTGTGTGTGTTGTCAGTGTGTGTGTGTGTGTGTGTTGTCGGTGTGTCTGTGTGTGTGTTGTTGGTGTGTGTGTGTGTGTGTGTTGTCGGTGTGTGTGTGTTGTCGGTGTGTGTGTGTGTTTATGTGTTGTCGGTGTGTGTGTGTGTGTGTTGTCGGTGTGTGTGTGTGTGTTGTCGGTGTGTGTGTGTGTTGTCGGTGTGTGTGTGTGTTGTCGGTGTGTGTGTGTGTGTGTGTGTGTTGTCGGTGTGTGTGTGTGTGTTGTCGGTGTGTGTGTGTGTTGTCGGTGTGTGTGTGTGTGTGTTGTCGGTGTGTGTGTGTTTATGTGTTGTCGGTGTGTGTGTGTGTGTGTTGTCGGTGTGTGTGTGTGTGTGTGTTGTCGGTGTGTGTGTGTGTTGTCGGTGTGTGTGTGTGTGTGTTGTCGGTGTGTGTGTGTGTGTGTGTTGTCAGTGTGTGTGTGTGTGTGTGTTGTCGGTGTGTGTGTGTGTGTGTGTGTGTGTTGTCGGTGTGTGTGTGTGTTTGTGTTTTCGGTGTGTGGTGTGTGTGTTGTCGGTGTGTGTGTGTGTGTGTGTGTGTTGTCGGTGTGTGTGTGTGTTGTCGGTGTGTGTGTGTGTGTGTGTGTGTGTGTGTTGTCGGTGTGTGTGTGTGTGTGTTGTCGGTGTGTGTGTGTGTTGTCGGTGTGTGTGTGTGTGTGTTGTCGGTGTGTGTGTGTGTGTGTTGTCAGTGTGTGTGTGTGTGTGTTGTCGGTGTGTGTGTGTTTATGTGTTGTCGGTGTGTGTGTGTGTTGTCGGTGTGTGTGTGTGTGTGTGTTGTCGGTGTGTGTGTGTGTTGTCGGTGTGTGTGTGTGTGTTGTCGGTGTGTGTTGTCGGGGTGTGTGTGTGTGTGTGTTGTCGGTGTGTGTGTGTGTGTGTTGTCGGTGTGTGTGTGTGTGTGTTGTCGGTGTGTGTGTGTGTTTATGTGTTGTCGGTGTGTGTGTGTGTGTGTGTTGTCGGTGTGTGTGTGTGTTTATGTGTTGTCGGTGTGTGTGTGTGTGTGTTGTCGGTGTGTGTGTGTGTGTTGTCGGTGTGTGTGTGTGTGTGTGTTGTCGGTGTGTGTGTGTGTGTTGTCGGTGTGTGTGTGTGTTGTCGATGTGTGTGTGTGTTGTCGGTGTGTGTGTGTGTGTGTGTGTGTTGTCGGTGTGTGTGTGTGTGTTGTCGGTGTGTGTGTGTGTTGTCGGTGTGTGTGTGTGTGTGTTGTCAGTGTGTGTGTGTTTATGTGTTGTCGGTGTGTGTGTGTGTGTGTTGTCGGTGTGTGTGTGTGTGTGTGTTGTCGGTGTGTGTGTGTGTTGTCGGTGTGTGTGTGTGTGTTGTCGGTGTGTGTGTGTTGTCGGTGTGTGTGTGTGTGTGTGTTGTCGGTGTGTGTGTGTGTGTGTTGTCGGTGTGTGTGTGTGTGTGTGTTGTCAGTGTGTGTGTGTGTGTGTGTTGTCGGTGTGTGTGTGTGTGTGTGTGTTGTCGGTGTGTGTGTGTGTGTGTGTTTTCGGTGTGTGTGTGTGTGTGTTGTCGGTGTGTGTGTGTGTGTGTGTGTTGTCGGTGTGTGTGTGTGTTGTCGGTGTGTGTGTGTGTGTGTGTGTTGTCGGTGTGTGTGTGTGTGTGTTGTCGGTGTGTGTGTGTGTGTGTGTTGTCAGTGTGTGTGTGTGTGTGTGTTGTCGGTGTGTCTGTGTGTGTGTTGTTGGTGTGTGTGTGTGTGTGTGTTGTCGGTGTGTGTGTGTTGTCGGTGTGTGTGTGTGTTTATGTGTTGTCGGTGTGTGTGTGTGTGTGTTGTCGGTGTGTGTGTGTGTGTTGTCGGTGTGTGTGTGTGTGTGTGTTGTCGGTGTGTGTGTGTGTGTTGTCGGTGTGTGTGTGTGTTGTCGGTGTGTGTGTGTGTTGTCGGTGTGTGTGTGTGTGTGTGTGTGTTGTCGGTGTGTGTGTGTGTGTTGTCGGTGTGTGTGTGTGTTGTCGGTGTGTGTGTGTGTGTGTTGTCGGTGTGTGTGTGTTTATGTGTTGTCGGTGTGTGTGTGTGTGTGTTGTCGGGTGTGTGTGTGTGTGTGTTGTCGGTGTGTGTGTGTGTTGTCGGTGTGTGTGTGTGTGTGTTGTCGGTGTGTGTGTGTGTGTGTGTTGTCAGTGTGTGTGTGTGTGTGTGTTGTCGGTGTGTGTGTGTGTGTGTGTGTGTGTTGTCGGTGTGTGTGTGTGTGTGTGTTTTCGGTGTGTGTGTGTGTGTGTTGTCGGTGTGTGTGTGTGTGTGTGTGTGTTGTCGGTGTGTGTGTGTGTTGTCGGTGTGTGTGTGTGTGTGTGTGTGTGTGTGTGTGTGTTGTCGGTGTGTGTGTGTGTGTGTTGTCGGTGTGTGTGTGTGTTGTCGGTGTGTGTGTGTGTGTGTTGTCGGTGTGTGTGTGTGTGTGTTGTCAGTGTGTGTGTGTGTGTGTTGTCGGTGTGTGTGTGTTTATGTGTTGTCGGTGTGTGTGTGTGTGTGTTGTCGGTGTGTGTGTGTGTGTGTGTTGTCGGTGTGTGTGTGTGTGTGTTGTCGGTGTGTGTGTGTGTGTGTGTTGTCAGTGTGTGTGTGTGTGTGTGTGTTGTCGGTGTGTGTGTGTGTGTGTTGTCGGTGTGTGTGTGTGTGTGTTTTCGGTGTGTGTGTGTGTGTTGTCGGTGTGTGTGTGTGTGTGTGTTGTCGGTGTGTGTGTGTGTTGTCGGTGTGTGTGTGTGTGTGTGTGTGTGTGTGTGTTGTCGGTGTGTGTGTGTGTGTGTTGTCGGTGTGTGTGTGTGTGTGTTGTCAGTGTGTGTGTGTGTGTGTGTGTTGTCGGTGTGTGTGTGTGTGTGTTGTTGGTGTGTGTGTGTGTGTGTGTGTTGTCGGTGTGTGTGTGTTGTCGGTGTGTGTGTGTGTGTGTGTTGTCGGTGTGTGTGTGTGTGTGTTGTCTGTGTGTGTGTGTGTGTTGTCGGTGTGTGTGTGTGTGTGTTGTCGGTGTGTGTGTGTGTGTTGTCGGTGTGTGTGTGTGTGTGTTGTCGGTGTGTGTGTGTGTTGTCGGTGTGTGTGTGTGTGTGTGTGTGTGTGTGTGTGTTGTCGGTGTGTGTGTGTGTTGTCGGTGTGTATGTGTGTGTGTGTTGTCGGTGTGTGTGTGTGTGTGTTGTCGGTGTGTGTGTGTGTGTTGTCAGTGTGTGTGTGTGTGTGTTGTCGGTGTGTGTGTGTGTGTGTTGTCGGTGTGTGTGTGTGTTGTGTGTGTGTGTGTTGTCGGTGTGTGTGTTGTCTGAGTGTGTGTGTGTGTGTGTTGTCGGTGTGTGTGTGTTGTCGGTGTGTGTGTGTGTGTGTGTTGTCGGTGTGTGTGTGTGTGTGTGTGTGTGTGTGTTGTCGGTGTGTGTGTGTGTGTGTGTTGTCGGTGTGTGTGTGTGTGTGTTGTCAGTGTGTCTGTGTGTGTGTGTTGTCGGTGTGTGTGTGTGTGTGTGTTGTCGGTGTGTGTGTGTGTGTGTTGTCGGTGTGTGTGTGTTGTGGGTGTGTGTGTGTGTGTGTTGTCTGTGTGTGTGTGTGTGTTGCTGGTGTTTGTGTGTGTGTGTGTGTTGTCGAGTGTGTGTGTGTGTGTGTGTGTGTGTGTGTGTGTGTGTGTGTGTTGTCGGTGTGTGTGTGTGTTGTCGGTGTGTGTGTGTGTTGTCGGTGTGTGTGTGTGTGTGTGTTGTCGGTGTGTGTGTGTGTGTTGTCAGTGTGTGTGTGTGTGTGTTGTCGGTGTGTGTGTGTTTATGTGTTGTCGGTGTGTGTGTGTGTGTGTTGTCGGTGTGTGTGTGTGTGTGTGTTGTCGGTGTGTGTGTGTGTTGTCGGTGTGTGTGTGTGTTGTCGGTGTGTGTGTGTTGTCGGTGTGTGTGTGTGTGTGTTGTCGGTGTGTGTGTGTGTGTGTTGTCGGTGTGTGTGTGTGTGTTGTCGGTGTGTGTGTGTGTGTGTTGTCGGTGTGTGTGTGTGTGTGTTGTCGGTGTGTGTGTGTGTGTTGTCGGTGTGTGTGTGTGTTGTGTGTGTGTGTGTTGTCGGTGTGTGTGTTGTCTGAGTGTGTGTGTGTGTGTGTTGTCGGTGTGTGTGTGTTGTCGGTGTGTGTGTGTGTGTGTGTTGTCGGTGTGTGTGTGTGTGTGTGTGTGTGTTGTCGGTGTGTGTGTGTGTGTGTGTTGTCGGTGTGTGTGTGTGTGTGTTGTCAGTGTGTCTGTGTGTGTGTGTTGTCGGTGTGTGTGTGTGTGTGTTGTCGGTGTGTGTGTGTGTGTGTTGTCGGTGTGTGTGTGTTGTGGGTGTGTGTGTGTGTGTGTTGTCTGTGTGTGTGTGTGTGTTGCTGGTGTTTGTGTGTGTGTGTGTGTTGTCGATGTGTGTGTGTGTGTGTTGTCGGTGTGTGTGTGTGTGTGTGTGTGTGTGTGTGTGTTGTCGGTGTGTGTGTGTGTTGTCGGTGTGTGTGTGTGTTGTCGGTGTGTGTGTGTGTGTGTGTTGTCGGTGTGTGTGTGTGTGTTGTCAGTGTGTGTGTGTGTGTGTTGTCGGTGTGTGTGTGTTGTCGGTGTGTGTGTGTGTGTGTGTTGTCGGTGTGTGTGTGTGTGTGTTGTCGGTGTGTGTGTGTGTGTTGTCGGTGTGTGTGTGTGTGTTGTCGGTGTGTGTGTGTGTGTGTTGTCGGTGTGTGTGTGTGTGTGTTGTCGGTGTGTGTGTGTGTGTGTTGTCGGTGTGTGTGTGTGTGTGTTGTGTGTGTGTGTGTTGTTTGTGTGTGTGTGTGTTGTCGGTGTGTGTGTGTGTGTGTTGTCGGTGTGTGTGTGTTTATGTGTTGTCAGTGTGTGTGTGTGTGTGTTGTCGGTGTGTGTGTGTTTATGTGTTGTCGGTGTGTGTGTGTGTGTGTTGTCGGTGTGTGTGTGTGTGTTGTCGGTGTGTGTGTGTGTTGTCGGTGTGTGTGTGTGTGTTGTCGGTGTGTGTGTGTGTTGTCGGTGTGTGTGTGTGTGTGTTGTCGGTGTGTGTGTGTGTTGTCGGTGTGTGTGTGTGTGTTGTCGGTGTGTGTGTGTGTGTGTGTTGTCGGTGTGTGTGTGTGTGTTGTCAGTGTGTGTGTGTGTGTGTTGTCGGTGTGTGTGTGTTTATGTGTTGTCGGTGTGTGTGTGTGTGTGTTGTCGGTGTGTGTGTGTGTGTGTGTTGTCGGTGTGTGTGTGTGTTGTCGGTGTGTGTGTGTGTGTTGTCGGTGTGTGTGTGTTGTCGGTGTGTGTGTGTGTGTGTTGTCGGTGTGTGTGTGTGTGTGTTGTCGGTGTGTGTGTGTGTGTTGTCGGTGTGTGTGTGTGTGTGTTGTCGGTGTGTGTGTGTGTGTGTTGTCGGTGTGTGTGTGTGTGTGTTGTCGGTGTGTGTGTGTGTTGTGTGTGTGTGTGTTGTCGGTGTGTGTGTTGTCTGAGTGTGTGTGTGTGTGTGTTGTCGGTGTGTGTGTGTTGTCGGTGTGTGTGTGTGTGTGTTGTCGGTGTGTGTGTGTGTGTGTTGTCGGTGTGTGTGTGTGTGTGTTGTCGGTGTGTGTGTGTGTTGTGTGTGTGTGTGTTGTCGGTGTGTGTGTTGTCTGAGTGTGTGTGTGTGTGTGTTGTCGGTGTGTGTGTGTTGTCGGTGTGTGTGTGTGTGTGTTGTCGGTGTGTGTGTGTGTGTGTTGTCGGTGTGTGTGTGTTGTGGGTGTGTGTGTGTGTGTGTTGTCTGTGTGTGTGTGTGTGTTGCTGGTGTTTGTGTGTGTGTGTGTGTTGTCGATGTGTGTGTGTGTGTGTTGTCGGTGTGTGTGTGTGTGTGTGTGTGTGTGTGTGTGTTGTCGGTGTGTGTGTGTGTTGTCGGTGTGTGTGTGTGTTGTCGGTGTGTGTGTGTGTGTGTGTTGTCGGTGTGTGTGTGTGTGTTGTCAGTGTGTGTGTGTGTGTGTTGTCGGTGTGTGTGTGTTTATGTGTTGTCGGTGTGTGTGTGTGTGTGTTGTCGGTGTGTGTGTGTGTGTTGTCGGTGTGTGTGTGTGTTGTCGGTGTGTGTGTGTGTGTTGTCGGTGTGTGTGTGTGTGTGTGTTGTCGGTGTGTGTGTGTGTGTGTTGTCGGTGTGTGTGTGTGTGTTGTCGGTGTGTGTGTGTGTGTGTTGTCGGTGTGTGTGTGTGTGTGTTGTCGGTGTGTGTGTGTGTGTGTTGTCGGTGTGTGTGTGTGTGTTGTCGGTGTGTGTGTGTGTGTGTTGTGTGTGTGTGTGTTGTTTGTGTGTGTGTGTGTTGTCGGTGTGTGTGTGTGTGTGTTGTCGGTGTGTGTGTGTGTGTTGTCGGTGTGTGTGTGTGTGTGTTGTCGGTGTGTGTGTGTGTTGTCGGTGTGTGTGTGTGTGTGTGTGTGTGTGTGTGTTGTCGGTGTGTGTGTGTGTTGTCGGTGTGTATGTGTGTGTGTGTTGTCGGTGTGTGTGTGTGTGTGTTGTCGGTGTGTGTGTGTGTGTTGTCAGTGTGTGTGTGTGTGTGTTGTCGGTGTGTGTGTGTGTGTGTTGTCGGTGTGTGTGTGTGTTGTCGGTGTGTGTGTGTTGTCGGTGTGTGTGTGTGTGTGTTGTCGGTGTGTGTGTGTGTTGTGTGTGTGTGTGTTGTCGGTGTGTGTGTTGTCTGAGTGTGTGTGTGTGTGTGTGTGTTGTCGGTGTGTGTGTTGTCGGTGTGTGTGTGTGTGTGTGTTGTCGGTGTGTGTGTGTGTGTGTGTGTGTTGTCGGTGTGTGTGTGTGTGTGTTGTCGGTGTGTGTGTGTGTGTGTTGTCAGTGTGTGTGTGTGTGTGTGTTGTCGGTGTGTGTGTGTGTGTGTTGTCGGTGTGTGTGTGTGTTTTTGTGTTGTTGGTGTATGTGTGTTGTGGGTGTGTGTGTGTGTGTGTTGTCGGTGTGGGTGTGTGTGTTGCTGGTGTTTGTGTGTGTGTGTGTGTTGTCGATGTGTGTGTGTGTGTGTTGTCGGTGTGTGTGTGTGTGTGTGTGTGTGTGTGTGTGTGTGTGTGTGTGTGTGTTGTCGGTGTGTGTGTGTGTGTGTGTGTTGTCGGTGTGTGTGTGTGTGTGTTGTGTGTGTGTGTGTGTTGTCGGTGTGTGTGTGTGTGTGTTGTCGGTGTGTGTGTGTGTGTGTTGTCGGTGTGTGTGTGTGTGTGTTGTCGGTGTGTGTGTGTGTGTGTTGTGTGTGTGTGTGTTGTTTGTGTGTGTGTGTGTTGTCGGTGTGTGTGTGTGTGTGTTGTCGGTGTGTGTGTGTGTGTGTGTGTGTGTGTGTGTGTGTGTGTGTGTGTGTGTGTGTGTGTTGTCGGTGTGTGTGTGTGTGTGTGTTGTCGGTGTGTGTGTGTGTGTTGCCGGTGTGTGTGTGTGTGTTGTCGGTGTGTGTGTGTGTGTGTTGTCGGTGTGTGTGTGTGTGTGTTGTCGGTGTGTGTGTGTGTGTGTTGTCGGTGTGTGTGTGTTGTCGGTGTGTGTGTGTGTGTGTTGTCGGTGTGTTGTCGGTGTGTGTGTGTGTGTTGTCGGTGTGTGTGTGTGTGTTGTCGGTGTGTGTGTGTGTTTATGTGTTGTCGGTGTGTGTGTGTGTGTGTTGTCGGTGTGTGTGTGTGTTTATGTGTTGTCGGTGTGTGTGTGTGTTGTCGGTGTGTGTGTGTGTGTTGTCGGTGTGTGTGTGTGTGTGTGTGTTGTCGGTGTGTGTGTGTGTGTTGTCGGTGTGTGTGTGTGTTGTCGGTGTGTGTGTGTGTTGTCGGTGTGTGTGTGTGTTGTCGGTGTGTGTGTGTGTGTTGTCGGTGTGTGTGTGTGTTGTCGGTGTGTGTGTGTGTGTGTGTGTTGTCGGTGTGTGTGTGTGTGTGTTGTCAGTGTGTGTGTGTGTGTGTTGTCGGTGTGTGTGTGTTTATGTGTTGTCGGTGTGTGTGTGTGTGTGTTGTCGGTGTGTGTGTGTGTGTGTGTTGTCGGTGTGTGTGTGTGTTGTCGGTGTGTGTGTGTGTGTTGTCGGTGTGTGTGTGTTGTCGGTGTGTGTGTGTGTGTGTGTTGTCGGTGTGTGTGTGTGTGTGTTGTCGGTGTGTGTGTGTGTTGTCGGTGTGTGTGTGTGTGTGTTGTCGGTGTGTGTGTGTGTGTGTGTTGTCGGTGTGTGTGTGTGTGTTGTCGGTGTGTGTTTGTGTTTATGTGTTGTCGGTGTGTGTGTGTGTGTGTTGTCGATGTGTGTGTGTGTGTGTGTTGTCGGTGTGTGTGTGTGTGTGTTGTCAGTGTGTGTGTGTGTATGTTGTCGGTGTGTGTGTGTTTATGTGTTGTCGGTGTGTGTGTGTGTGTGTTGTCGGTGTGTGTGTGTGTGTGTGTTGTCGGTGTGTGTGTGTGTTGTCGGTGTGTGTGTGTTGTCGGTGTGTGTGTGTTGTCGGTGTGTGTGTGTGTGTATTGTCGGTGTGTGTGTGTGTGTTGTCGGTGTGTGTGTGTGTGTGTTGTCGGTGTGTGTGTGTGTGTGTTGTCGGTGTGTGTGTGTGTGTGTTGTCGGTGTGTGTGTGTGTGTGTTGTCGGTGTGTGTGTGTGTTGTGTGTGTGTGTGTTGTCGGTGTGTGTGTTGTCTGAGTGTGTGTGTGTGTGTGTTGTCGGTGTGTGTGTGTTGTCGGTGTGTGTGTGTGTGTGTTGTCGGTGTGTGTGTGTGTGTGTTGTCGGTGTGTGTGTGTTGTGGGTGTGTGTGTGTGTGTGTTGTCTCTGTGTGTGTGTGTGTTGCTGGTGTTTGTGTGTGTGTGTGTGTTGTCGATGTGTGTGTGTGTGTGTTGTCGGTGTGTGTGTGTGTGTGTGTGTGTGTGTGTGTGTTGTCGGTGTGTGTGTGTGTTGTCGGTGTGTGTGTGTGTTGTCGGTGTGTGTGTGTGTGTGTGTTGTCGGTGTGTGTGTGTGTGTTGTCAGTGTGTGTGTGTGTGTGTTGTCGGTGTGTGTGTGTTTATGTGTTGTCGGTGTGTGTGTGTGTGTGTTGTCGGTGTGTGTGTGTGTGTTGTCGGTGTGTGTGTGTGTTGTCGGTGTGTGTGTGTGTGTTGTCGGTGTGTGTGTGTGTGTGTGTTGTCGGTGTGTGTGTGTGTGTGTTGTCGGTGTGTGTGTGTGTGTTGTCGGTGTGTGTGTGTGTGTGTTGTCGGTGTGTGTGTGTGTGTGTTGTCGGTGTGTGTGTGTGTGTGTTGTCGGTGTGTGTGTGTGTGTGTTGTCGGTGTGTGTGTGTGTGTGTTGTGTGTGTGTGTGTTGTTTGTGTGTGTGTGTGTTGTCGGTGTGTGTGTGTGTGTGTTGTCGGTGTGTGTGTGTGTGTTGTCGGTGTGTGTGTGTGTGTGTTGTCGGTGTGTGTGTGTGTTGTCGGTGTGTGTGTGTGTGTGTGTGTGTGTGTGTGTGTTGTCGGTGTGTGTGTGTGTTGTCGGTGTGTATGTGTGTGTGTGTTGTCGGTGTGTGTGTGTGTGTGTTGTCGGTGTGTGTGTGTGTGTTGTCAGTGTGTGTGTGTGTGTGTTGTCGGTGTGTGTGTGTGTGTGTTGTCGGTGTGTGTGTGTGTTGTCGGTGTGTGTGTGTTGTCGGTGTGTGTGTGTGTGTGTTGTCGGTGTGTGTGTGTGTTGTGTGTGTGTGTGTTGTCGGTGTGTGTGTTGTCTGAGTGTGTGTGTGTGTGTGTGTGTTGTCGGTGTGTGTGTTGTCGGTGTGTGTGTGTGTGTGTGTTGTCGGTGTGTGTGTGTGTGTGTGTGTGTTGTCGGTGTGTGTGTGTGTGTGTTGTCGGTGTGTGTGTGTGTGTGTTGTCAGTGTGTGTGTGTGTGTGTGTTGTCGGTGTGTGTGTGTGTGTGTTGTCGGTGTGTGTGTGTGTTTTTGTGTTGTTGGTGTATGTGTGTTGTGGGTGTGTGTGTGTGTGTGTTGTCGGTGTGGGTGTGTGTGTTGCTGGTGTTTGTGTGTGTGTGTGTGTTGTCGATGTGTGTGTGTGTGTGTTGTCGGTGTGTGTGTGTGTGTGTGTGTGTGTGTGTGTGTGTGTGTGTGTGTGTGTGTTGTCGGTGTGTGTGTGTGTGTGTGTGTTGTCGGTGTGTGTGTGTGTGTGTTGTGTGTGTGTGTGTGTTGTCGGTGTGTGTGTGTGTGTGTTGTCGGTGTGTGTGTGTGTGTGTTGTCGGTGTGTGTGTGTGTGTGTTGTCGGTGTGTGTGTGTGTGTGTGTGTTGTCGGTGTGTGTGTGTGTGTGTGTGTTGTCGGTGTGTGTGTGTGTGTGTTGTGTGTGTGTGTGTGTTGTCGGTGTGTGTGTGTGTGTGTTGTCGGTGTGTGTGTGTGTGTGTTGTCGGTGTGTGTGTGTGTGTGTTGTCGGTGTGTGTGTGTGTGTGTTGTGTGTGTGTGTGTTGTTTGTGTGTGTGTGTGTTGTCGGTGTGTGTGTGTGTGTGTTGTCGGTGTGTGTGTGTGTGTGTGTGTGTGTGTGTGTGTGTGTGTGTGTGTGTGTGTGTTGTCGGTGTGTGTGTGTGTGTGTGTTGTCGGTGTGTGTGTGTGTGTTGCCGGTGTGTGTGTGTGTGTTGTCGGTGTGTGTGTGTGTGTGTTGTCGGTGTGTGTGTGTGTGTGTTGTCGGTGTGTGTGTGTGTGTGTTGTCGGTGTGTGTGTGTTGTCGGTGTGTGTGTGTGTGTGTTGTCGGTGTGTTGTCGGTGTGTGTGTGTGTGTTGTCGGTGTGTGTGTGTGTGTTGTCGGTGTGTGTGTGTGTTTATGTGTTGTCGGTGTGTGTGTGTGTGTGTTGTCGGTGTGTGTGTGTGTTTATGTGTTGTCGGTGTGTGTGTGTGTTGTCGGTGTGTGTGTGTGTGTTGTCGGTGTGTGTGTGTGTGTGTGTGTTGTCGGTGTGTGTGTGTGTGTTGTCGGTGTGTGTGTGTGTTGTCGGTGTGTGTGTGTGTTGTCGGTGTGTGTGTGTGTTGTCGGTGTGTGTGTGTGTGTTGTCGGTGTGTGTGTGTGTTGTCGGTGTGTGTGTGTGTGTGTGTGTTGTCGGTGTGTGTGTGTGTGTGTTGTCAGTGTGTGTGTGTGTGTGTTGTCGGTGTGTGTGTGTTTATGTGTTGTCGGTGTGTGTGTGTGTGTGTTGTCGGTGTGTGTGTGTGTGTGTGTTGTCGGTGTGTGTGTGTGTTGTCGGTGTGTGTGTGTGTGTTGTCGGTGTGTGTGTGTTGTCGGTGTGTGTGTGTGTGTGTGTTGTCGGTGTGTGTGTGTGTGTGTTGTCGGTGTGTGTGTGTGTTGTCGGTGTGTGTGTGTGTGTGTTGTCGGTGTGTGTGTGTGTGTGTGTTGTCGGTGTGTGTGTGTGTGTTGTCGGTGTGTGTTTGTGTTTATGTGTTGTCGGTGTGTGTGTGTGTGTGTTGTCGATGTGTGTGTGTGTGTGTGTTGTCGGTGTGTGTGTGTGTGTGTTGTCAGTGTGTGTGTGTGTATGTTGTCGGTGTGTGTGTGTTTATGTGTTGTCGGTGTGTGTGTGTGTGTGTTGTCGGTGTGTGTGTGTGTGTGTGTTGTCGGTGTGTGTGTGTGTTGTCGGTGTGTGTGTGTTGTCGGTGTGTGTGTGTTGTCGGTGTGTGTGTGTGTGTATTGTCGGTGTGTGTGTGTGTGTTGTCGGTGTGTGTGTGTGTGTGTTGTCGGTGTGTGTGTGTGTGTGTTGTCGGTGTGTGTGTGTGTGTGTTGTCGGTGTGTGTGTGTGTGTGTTGTCGGTGTGTGTGTGTGTTGTGTGTGTGTGTGTTGTCGGTGTGTGTGTTGTCTGAGTGTGTGTGTGTGTGTGTTGTCGGTGTGTGTGTGTTGTCGGTGTGTGTGTGTGTGTGTTGTCGGTGTGTGTGTGTGTGTGTTGTCGGTGTGTGTGTGTTGTGGGTGTGTGTGTGTGTGTGTTGTCTCTGTGTGTGTGTGTGTTGCTGGTGTTTGTGTGTGTGTGTGTGTTGTCGATGTGTGTGTGTGTGTGTTGTCGGTGTGTGTGTGTGTGTGTGTGTGTGTGTGTGTGTTGTCGGTGTGTGTGTGTGTTGTCGGTGTGTGTGTGTGTTGTCGGTGTGTGTGTGTGTGTGTGTTGTCGGTGTGTGTGTGTGTGTTGTCAGTGTGTGTGTGTGTGTGTTGTCGGTGTGTGTGTGTTTATGTGTTGTCGGTGTGTGTGTGTGTGTGTTGTCGGTGTGTGTGTGTGTGTTGTCGGTGTGTGTGTGTGTTGTCGGTGTGTGTGTGTGTGTTGTCGGTGTGTGTGTGTGTGTGTGTTGTCGGTGTGTGTGTGTGTGTGTTGTCGGTGTGTGTGTGTGTGTTGTCGGTGTGTGTGTGTGTGTGTTGTCGGTGTGTGTGTGTGTGTGTTGTCGGTGTGTGTGTGTGTGTGTTGTCGGTGTGTGTGTGTGTGTGTTGTCGGTGTGTGTGTGTGTGTGTTGTGTGTGTGTGTGTTGTTTGTGTGTGTGTGTGTTGTCGGTGTGTGTGTGTGTGTGTTGTCGGTGTGTGTGTGTGTGTTGTCGGTGTGTGTGTGTGTGTGTTGTCGGTGTGTGTGTGTGTTGTCGGTGTGTGTGTGTGTGTGTGTGTGTGTGTGTGTGTTGTCGGTGTGTGTGTGTGTTGTCGGTGTGTATGTGTGTGTGTGTTGTCGGTGTGTGTGTGTGTGTGTTGTCGGTGTGTGTGTGTGTGTTGTCAGTGTGTGTGTGTGTGTGTTGTCGGTGTGTGTGTGTGTGTGTTGTCGGTGTGTGTGTGTGTTGTCGGTGTGTGTGTGTTGTCGGTGTGTGTGTGTGTGTGTTGTCGGTGTGTGTGTGTGTTGTGTGTGTGTGTGTTGTCGGTGTGTGTGTTGTCTGAGTGTGTGTGTGTGTGTGTGTGTTGTCGGTGTGTGTGTTGTCGGTGTGTGTGTGTGTGTGTGTTGTCGGTGTGTGTGTGTGTGTGTGTGTGTTGTCGGTGTGTGTGTGTGTGTGTTGTCGGTGTGTGTGTGTGTGTGTTGTCAGTGTGTGTGTGTGTGTGTGTTGTCGGTGTGTGTGTGTGTGTGTTGTCGGTGTGTGTGTGTGTTTTTGTGTTGTTGGTGTATGTGTGTTGTGGGTGTGTGTGTGTGTGTGTTGTCGGTGTGGGTGTGTGTGTTGCTGGTGTTTGTGTGTGTGTGTGTGTTGTCGATGTGTGTGTGTGTGTGTTGTCGGTGTGTGTGTGTGTGTGTGTGTGTGTGTGTGTGTGTGTGTGTGTGTGTGTTGTCGGTGTGTGTGTGTGTGTGTGTGTTGTCGGTGTGTGTGTGTGTGTGTTGTGTGTGTGTGTGTGTTGTCGGTGTGTGTGTGTGTGTGTTGTCGGTGTGTGTGTGTGTGTGTTGTCGGTGTGTGTGTGTGTGTGTTGTCGGTGTGTGTGTGTGTGTGTTGTGTGTGTGTGTGTTGTTTGTGTGTGTGTGTGTTGTCGGTGTGTGTGTGTGTGTGTTGTCGGTGTGTGTGTGTGTGTGTGTGTGTGTGTGTGTGTGTGTGTGTGTGTGTGTGTTGTCGGTGTGTGTGTGTGTGTGTGTTGTCGGTGTGTGTGTGTGTGTTGCCGGTGTGTGTGTGTGTGTTGTCGGTGTGTGTGTGTGTGTGTTGTCGGTGTGTGTGTGTGTGTGTTGTCGGTGTGTGTGTGTGTGTGTTGTCGGTGTGTGTGTGTTGTCGGTGTGTGTGTGTGTGTGTTGTCGGTGTGTTGTCGGTGTGTGTGTGTGTGTTGTCGGTGTGTGTGTGTGTGTTGTCGGTGTGTGTGTGTGTTTATGTGTTGTCGGTGTGTGTGTGTGTGTGTTGTCGGTGTGTGTGTGTGTTTATGTGTTGTCGGTGTGTGTGTGTGTTGTCGGTGTGTGTGTGTGTGTTGTCGGTGTGTGTGTGTGTGTGTGTGTTGTCGGTGTGTGTGTGTGTGTTGTCGGTGTGTGTGTGTGTTGTCGGTGTGTGTGTGTGTTGTCGGTGTGTGTGTGTGTTGTCGGTGTGTGTGTGTGTGTTGTCGGTGTGTGTGTGTGTTGTCGGTGTGTGTGTGTGTGTGTGTGTTGTCGGTGTGTGTGTGTGTGTGTTGTCAGTGTGTGTGTGTGTGTGTTGTCGGTGTGTGTGTGTTTATGTGTTGTCGGTGTGTGTGTGTGTGTGTTGTCGGTGTGTGTGTGTGTGTGTGTTGTCGGTGTGTGTGTGTGTTGTCGGTGTGTGTGTGTGTGTTGTCGGTGTGTGTGTGTTGTCGGTGTGTGTGTGTGTGTGTGTTGTCGGTGTGTGTGTGTGTGTGTTGTCGGTGTGTGTGTGTGTTGTCGGTGTGTGTGTGTGTGTGTTGTCGGTGTGTGTGTGTGTGTGTGTTGTCGGTGTGTGTGTGTGTGTGTTGTCGGTGTGTGTTTGTGTTTATGTGTTGTCGGTGTGTGTGTGTGTGTGTTGTCGATGTGTGTGTGTGTGTGTGTTGTCGGTGTGTGTGTGTGTGTGTTGTCAGTGTGTGTGTGTGTGTGTTGTCGGTGTGTGTGTGTTTATGTGTTGTCGGTGTGTGTGTGTGTGTGTTGTCGGTGTGTGTGTGTGTGTGTGTTGTCGGTGTGTGTGTGTGTTGTCGGTGTGTGTGTGTTGTCGGTGTGTGTGTGTGTGTTGTCGGTGTGTGTGTGTGTGTATTGTCGGTGTGTGTGTGTGTGTTGTCGGTGTGTGTGTGTGTGTGTTGTCGGTGTGTGTGTGTGTGTGTTGTCGGTGTGTGTGTGTGTGTGTGTGTTGTCGGTGTGTGTGTGTGTTGTGTGTGTGTGTGTTGTTTGTGTGTGTGTGTGTTGTCGGTGTGTGTGTGTGTGTTGTCGGTGTGTGTGTGTGTGTGTGTGTGTGTATGTGTGTGTGTGTGTGTGTGTGTGTGTGTGTGTGTGTGTGTTGTCGGTGTGTGTGTGTGTGTGTGTTGTCGGTGTGTGTGTGTGTGTGTTGCCGGTGTGTGTGTGTGTGTTGTCGGTGTGTGTGTGTGTTGTCGGTGTGTGTGTGTGTGTGTTGTCGGTGTGTGTGTGTGTTGTCGGTGTGTGTGTGTGTGTGTTGTCGGTGTGTGTGTGTGTTGTGTGTGTGTGTGTTGTCGGTGTGTGTGTTGTCTGAGTGTGTGTGTGTGTGTGTGTGTTGTCGGTGTGTGTGTTGTCGGTGTGTGTGTGTGTGTGTGTTGTCGGTGTGTGTGTGTGTGTGTGTGTGTTGTCGGTGTGTGTGTGTGTGTGTTGTCGGTGTGTGTGTGTGTGTGTTGTCAGTGTGTGTGTGTGTGTGTGTTGTCGGTGTGTGTGTGTGTGTGTTGTCGGTGTGTGTGTGTGTTTTTGTGTTGTTGGTGTATGTGTGTTGTGGGTGTGTGTGTGTGTGTGTTGTCGGTGTGGGTGTGTGTGTTGCTGGTGTTGTGTGTGTGTGTGTGTTGTCGATGTGTGTGTGTGTGTGTTGTCGGTGTGTGTGTGTGTGTGTGTGTGTGTGTGTGTGTGTGTGTGTGTGTGTGTCGGTGTGTGTGTGTGTGTGTGTTGTCGGTGTGTGTGTGTGTGTGTTGTGTGTGTGTGTGTGTCGGTGTGTGTGTGTGTGTGTTGTCGGTGTGTGTGTGTGTGTGTTGTCGGTGTGTGTGTGTGTGTGTTGTCGGTGTGTGTGTGTGTGTGTTGTGTGTGTGTGTGTTGTTTGTGTGTGTGTGTGTTGTCGGTGTGTGTGTGTGTGTGTTGTCGGTGTGTGTGTGTGTGTGTGTGTGTGTGTGTGTGTGTGTGTGTGTGTGTGTGTGTTGTCGGTGTGTGTGTGTGTGTGTGTTGTCGGTGTGTGTGTGTGTGTTGCCGGTGTGTGTGTGTGTGTTGTCGGTGTGTGTGTGTGTGTGTTGTCGGTGTGTGTGTGTGTGTGTTGTCGGTGTGTGTGTGTGTGTGTTGTCGGTGTGTGTGTGTTGTCGGTGTGTGTGTGTGTGTGTTGTCGGTGTGTTGTCGGTGTGTGTGTGTGTGTTGTCGGTGTGTGTGTGTGTGTTGTCGGTGTGTGTGTGTGTTTATGTGTTGTCGGTGTGTGTGTGTGTGTGTTGTCGGTGTGTGTGTGTGTTTATGTGTTGTCGGTGTGTGTGTGTGTTGTCGGTGTGTGTGTGTGTGTTGTCGGTGTGTGTGTGTGTGTGTGTGTTGTCGGTGTGTGTGTGTGTGTTGTCGGTGTGTGTGTGTGTTGTCGGTGTGTGTGTGTGTTGTCGGTGTGTGTGTGTGTTGTCGGTGTGTGTGTGTGTGTTGTCGGTGTGTGTGTGTGTTGTCGGTGTGTGTGTGTGTGTGTGTGTTGTCGGTGTGTGTGTGTGTGTGTTGTCAGTGTGTGTGTGTGTGTGTTGTCGGTGTGTGTGTGTTTATGTGTTGTCGGTGTGTGTGTGTGTGTGTTGTCGGTGTGTGTGTGTGTGTGTGTTGTCGGTGTGTGTGTGTGTTGTCGGTGTGTGTGTGTGTGTTGTCGGTGTGTGTGTGTTGTCGGTGTGTGTGTGTGTGTGTGTTGTCGGTGTGTGTGTGTGTGTGTTGTCGGTGTGTGTGTGTGTTGTCGGTGTGTGTGTGTGTGTGTTGTCGGTGTGTGTGTGTGTGTGTGTTGTCGGGTGTGTGTGTGTGTGTTGTCGGTGTGTGTTTGTGTTTATGTGTTGTCGGTGTGTGTGTGTGTGTGTTGTCGATGTGTGTGTGTGTGTGTGTTGTCGGTGTGTGTGTGTGTGTGTTGTCAGTGTGTGTGTGTGTGTGTTGTCGGTGTGTGTGTGTTTATGTGTTGTCGGTGTGTGTGTGTGTGTGTTGTCGGTGTGTGTGTGTGTGTGTGTTGTCGGTGTGTGTGTGTGTTGTCGGTGTGTGTGTGTTGTCGGTGTGTGTGTGTGTGTTGTCGGTGTGTGTGTGTGTGTATTGTCGGTGTGTGTGTGTGTGTTGTCGGTGTGTGTGTGTGTGTGTTGTCGGTGTGTGTGTGTGTGTGTTGTCGGTGTGTGTGTGTGTGTGTGTGTTGTCGGTGTGTGTGTGTGTTGTGTGTGTGTGTGTTGTTTGTGTGTGTGTGTGTTGTCGGTGTGTGTGTGTGTGTTGTCGGTGTGTGTGTGTGTGTGTGTGTGTGTATGTGTGTGTGTGTGTGTGTGTGTGTGTGTGTGTGTGTGTGTTGTCGGTGTGTGTGTGTGTGTGTGTTGTCGGTGTGTGTGTGTGTGTGTTGCCGGTGTGTGTGTGTGTGTTGTCGGTGTGTGTGTGTGTTGTCGGTGTGTGTGTGTGTGTGTTGTCGGTGTGTGTGTGTGTTGTCGGTGTGTGTGTGTGTGTGTTGTCGGTGTGTGTGTGTGTGTGTGTGTGTCGTGTGTGTGTGTCGGTTGTGTGTGTGTGTGTTGTCGGTGTGTGTGTGTGTGTGTGTTGTCGGTGTGTGTGTGTGTGTGTGTGTGTTGTCGGTGTGTGTGTGTGTGTGTTGTCGGTGTGTGTGTGTGTGTGTTGTCAGTGTGTGTGTGTGTGTGTGTTGTCGGTGTGTGTGTGTGTGTGTTGTCGGTGTGTGTGTGTGTTTTGTGTTGTTGGTGTATGTGTGTTGTGGTGTGTGTGTGTGTGTGTTGTCGGTGTGGGTGTGTGTGTTGCTGGTGTTTGTGTGTGTGTGTGTTGTCGATGTGTGTGTGTGTGTGTTGTCGGTGTGTGTGTGTGTGTGGTGTGTGTGTGTGTGTGTGTGTGTGTGTGTGTGTGTTGTCGGTGTGTGTGTGTGTGTTGTCGGTGTGTGTGTGTGTGTGTTGTCGGTGTGTGTGTGTGTGTGTTGTCGGTGTGTGTGTGTGTGTGTTGTCGGTGTGTGTGTGTGTGTGTTGTGTGTGTGTGTGTTGTTTGTGTGTGTGTGTGTTGTCGGTGTGTGTGTGTGTGTGTTGTCGGTGTGTGTGTGTGTGTGTGTGTGTGTGTGTGTGTGTGTGTGTGTGTGTGTGTGTTGTCGGTGTGTGTGTGTGTGTGTGTTGTCGGTGTGTGTGTGTGTGTTGCCGGTGTGTGTGTGTGTGTTGTCGGTGTGTGTGTGTGTGTGTTGTCGGTGTGTGTGTGTGTGTGTTGTCGGTGTGTGTGTGTGTGTGTTGTCGGTGTGTGTGTGTTGTCGGTGTGTGTGTGTGTGTGTTGTCGGTGTGTTGTCGGTGTGTGTGTGTGTGTTGTCGGTGTGTGTGTGTGTGTTGTCGGTGTGTGTGTGTGTTTATGTGTTGTCGGTGTGTGTGTGTGTGTGTTGTCGGTGTGTGTGTGTGTTTATGTGTTGTCGGTGCGTGTGTGTGTTGTCGGTGTGTGTGTGTGTGTTGTCGGTGTGTGTGTGTGTGTGTGTGTTGTCGGTGTGTGTGTGTGTGTTGTCGGTGTGTGTGTGTGTTGTCGGTGTGTGTGTGTGTTGTCGGTGTGTGTGTGTGTTGTCGGTGTGTGTGTGTGTGTTGTCGGTGTGTGTGTGTGTTGTCGGTGTGTGTGTGTGTGTGGTGTGTTGTCGGTGTGTGTGTGTGTGTGTTGTCAGTGTGTGTGTGTGTGTGTTGTCGGTGTGTGTGTGTTTATGTGTTGTCGGTGTGTGTGTGTGTGTGTTGTCGGTGTGTGTGTGTGTGTGTGTTGTCGGTGTGTGTGTGTGTTGTCGGTGTGTGTGTGTGTGTTGTCGGTGTGTGTGTGTTGTCGGTGTGTGTGTGTGTGTGTGTTGTCGGTGTGTGTGTGTGTGTGTTGTCGGTGTGTGTGTGTGTTGTCGGTGTGTGTGTGTGTGTGTTGTCGGTGTGTGTGTGTGTGTGTGTTGTCGGTGTGTGTGTGTGTGTTGTCGGTGTGTGTTTGTGTTTATGTGTTGTCGGTGTGTGTGTGTGTGTTGTCGATGTGTGTGTGTGTGTGTGTTGTCGGTGTGTGTGTGTGTGTGTTGTCAGTGTGTGTGTGTGTGTGTTGTCGGTGTGTGTGTGTTTATGTGTTGTCGGTGTGTGTGTGTGTGTGTTGTCGGTGTGTGTGTGTGTGTGTGTTGTCGGTGTGTGTGTGTGTTGTCGGTGTGTGTGTGTTGTCGGTGTGTGTGTGTTGTCGGTGTGTGTGTGTGTGTATTGTCGGTGTGTGTGTGTGTGTTGTCGGTGTGTGTGTGTGTGTGTTGTCGGTGTGTGTGTGTGTGTGTTGTCGGTGTGTGTGTGTGTGTGTGTGTTGTCGGTGTGTGTGTGTGTTGTGTGTGTGTGTGTTGTTTGTGTGTGTGTGTGTTGTCGGTGTGTGTGTGTGTGTTGTCGGTGTGTGTGTGTGTGTGTGTGTGTGTATGTGTGTGTGTGTGTGTGTGTGTGTGTGTGTGTGTGTGTTGTCGGTGTGTGTGTGTGTGTGTGTTGTCGGTGTGTGTGTGTGTGTTGCCGGTGTGTGTGTGTGTGTTGTCGGTGTGTGTGTGTGTTGTCGGTGTGTGTGTGTGTGTGTTGTCGGTGTGTGTGTGTGTGTGTGTTGTCGGTGTGTGTGTGTGTGTTGTCGGTGTGTGTGTGTGTGTGTGTATTCGGTGTGTTGTCGGTGTGTGTGTGTGTGTTGTCGGTGTGTGTGTGTGTGTGTTGTCGGTGTGTGTGTGTGTTTATGTGTTGTCGGTGTGTGTGTGTGTGTGTTGTCGGTGTGTGTGTGTGTTTATGTGTTGTCGGTGTGTGTGTGTGTGTGTTGTCGGTGTGTGTGTGTGTGTTGTCGGTGTGTGTGTGTGTGTGTGTTGTCGGTGTGTGTGTGTGTTGTCGGTGTGTGTGTGTGTTGTCGGTGTGTGTGTGTGTGTGTGTTGTCGGTGTGTGTGTGTGTTGTCGGTGTGTGTGTGTGTTGTCGGTGTGTGTGTGTGTGTGTTGTCGGTGTGTGTGTGTTTATGTGTTGTCGGTGTGTGTGTGTGTGTGTTGTCGGTGTGTGTGTGTGTGTGTGTTGTCGGTGTGTGTGTGTGTTGTCGGTGTGTGTGTGTGTGTTGTCGGTGTGTGTGTGTTGTCAGTGTGTGTGTGTGTGTGTTGTCGGTGTGTGTGTGTTTATGTGTTGTCGGTGTGTGTGTGTGTTGTCGGTGTGTGTGTGTGTGTGTGTTGTCGGTGTGTGTGTGTGTTGTCGGTGTGTGTGTGTGTGTTGTCGGTGTGTGTTGTCGGGGTGTGTGTGTGTGTGTGTTGTCGGTGTGTGTGTGTGTGTGTTGTCGGTGTGTGTGTGTGTGTGTTGTCGGTGTGTGTGTGTGTTTATGTGTTGTCGGTGTGTGTGTGTGTGTGTGTTGTCGGTGTGTGTGTGTGTTTATGTGTTGTCGGTGTGTGTGTGTGTGTGTTGTCGGTGTGTGTGTGTGTGTTGTCGGTGTGTGTGTGTGTGTGTGTTGTCGGTGTGTGTGTGTGTGTGTTGTCGGTGTGTGTGTGTGTTGTCGATGTGTGTGTGTGTTGTCGGTGTGTGTGTGTGTGTGTGTGTGTTGTCGGTGTGTGTGTGTGTGTTGTCGGTGTGTGTGTGTGTTGTCGGTGTGTGTGTGTGTGTGTGTTGTCAGTGTGTGTGTGTTTATGTGTTGTCGGTGTGTGTGTGTGTGTGTTGTCGGTGTGTGTGTGTGTGTGTGTTGTCGGTGTGTGTGTGTGTTGTCGGTGTGTGTGTGTGTGTTGTCGGTGTGTGTGTGTTGTCGGTGTGTGTGTGTATGTGTGTTGTCGGTGTGTGTGTGTGTGTGTTGTCGGTGTGTGTGTGTGTGTGTGTTGTCAGTGTGTGTGTGTGTGTGTGTTGTCGGTGTGTGTGTGTGTGTGTGTGTGTTGTCGGTGTGTGTGTGTGTGTGTGTTGTCGGTGTGTGTGTGTGTGTGTTGTCGGTGTGTGTGTGTGTGTGTGTTGTCGGTGTGTGTGTGTGTTGTCGGTGTGTGTGTGTGTGTGTGTGTGTGTGTGTGTGTTGTCGGTGTGTGTGTGTGTGTGTTGTCGGTGTGTGTGTGTGTGTGTGTTGTCAGTGTGTGTGTGTGTGTGTGTTGTCGGTGTGTCTGTGTGTGTGTTGTTGGTGTGTGTGTGTGTGTGTGTTGTCGGTGTGTGTGTGTGTGTGTGTGTTGTCGGTGTGTGTGTGTGTTGTGTGTGTGTGTGTTGTTTGTGTGTGTGTGTGTTGTCGGTGTGTGTGTGTGTGTTGTCGGTGTGTGTGTGTGTGTGTGTGTGTGTATGTGTGTGTGTGTGTGTGTGTGTGTGTGTGTGTGTGTGTTGTCGGTGTGTGTGTGTGTGTGTGTTGTCGGTGTGTGTGTGTGTGTTGCCGGTGTGTGTGTGTGTGTTGTCGGTGTGTGTGTGTGTTGTCGGTGTGTGTGTGTGTGTGTTGTCGGTGTGTGTGTGTGTGTGTGTTGTCGGTGTGTGTGTGTGTGTTGTCGGTGTGTGTGTGTGTGTGTGTATTCGGTGTGTTGTCGGTGTGTGTGTGTGTGTTGTCGGTGTGTGTGTGTGTGTGTTGTCGGTGTGTGTGTGTGTTTATGTGTTGTCGGTGTGTGTGTGTGTGTGTTGTCGGTGTGTGTGTGTGTTTATGTGTTGTCGGTGTGTGTGTGTGTGTGTTGTCGGTGTGTGTGTGTGTGTTGTCGGTGTGTGTGTGTGTGTGTGTTGTCGGTGTGTGTGTGTGTTGTCGGTGTGTGTGTGTGTTGTCGGTGTGTGTGTGTGTGTGTGTTGTCGGTGTGTGTGTGTGTTGTCGGTGTGTGTGTGTGTTGTCGGTGTGTGTGTGTGTGTGTTGTCGGTGTGTGTGTGTTTATGTGTTGTCGGTGTGTGTGTGTGTGTGTTGTCGGTGTGTGTGTGTGTGTGTGTTGTCGGTGTGTGTGTGTGTTGTCGGTGTGTGTGTGTGTGTTGTCGGTGTGTGTGTGTTGTCAGTGTGTGTGTGTGTGTGTTGTCGGTGTGTGTGTGTTTATGTGTTGTCGGTGTGTGTGTGTGTTGTCGGTGTGTGTGTGTGTGTGTGTTGTCGGTGTGTGTGTGTGTTGTCGGTGTGTGTGTGTGTGTTGTCGGTGTGTGTTGTCGGGGTGTGTGTGTGTGTGTGTTGTCGGTGTGTGTGTGTGTGTGTTGTCGGTGTGTGTGTGTGTGTGTTGTCGGTGTGTGTGTGTGTTTATGTGTTGTCGGTGTGTGTGTGTGTGTGTGTTGTCGGTGTGTGTGTGTGTTTATGTGTTGTCGGTGTGTGTGTGTGTGTGTTGTCGGTGTGTGTGTGTGTGTTGTCGGTGTGTGTGTGTGTGTGTGTTGTCGGTGTGTGTGTGTGTGTGTTGTCGGTGTGTGTGTGTGTTGTCGATGTGTGTGTGTGTTGTCGGTGTGTGTGTGTGTGTGTGTGTGTTGTCGGTGTGTGTGTGTGTGTTGTCGGTGTGTGTGTGTGTTGTCGGTGTGTGTGTGTGTGTGTGTTGTCAGTGTGTGTGTGTTTATGTGTTGTCGGTGTGTGTGTGTGTGTGTTGTCGGTGTGTGTGTGTGTGTGTGTTGTCGGTGTGTGTGTGTGTTGTCGGTGTGTGTGTGTGTGTTGTCGGTGTGTGTGTGTTGTCGGTGTGTGTGTGTATGTGTGTTGTCGGTGTGTGTGTGTGTTGTCGGTGTGTGTGTGTGTGTGTGTTGTCAGTGTGTGTGTGTGTGTGTGTTGTCGGTGTGTGTGTGTGTGTGTGTGTGTTGTCGGTGTGTGTGTGTGTGTGTGTTGTCGGTGTGTGTGTGTGTGTGTTGTCGGTGTGTGTGTGTGTGTGTGTTGTCGGTGTGTGTGTGTGTTGTCGGTGTGTGTGTGTGTGTGTGTGTGTGTGTGTGTGTTGTCGGTGTGTGTGTGTGTGTGTTGTCGGTGTGTGTGTGTGTGTGTGTTGTCAGTGTGTGTGTGTGTGTGTGTTGTCGGTGTGTCTGTGTGTGTGTTGTTGGTGTGTGTGTGTGTGTGTGTTGTCGGTGTGTGTGTGTTGTCGGTGTGTGTGTGTGTTTATGTGTTGTCGGTGTGTGTGTGTGTGTGTTGTCGGTGTGTGTGTGTGTGTTGTCGGTGTGTGTGTGTGTGTGTGTTGTCGGTGTGTGTGTGTGTGTTGTCGGTGTGTGTGTGTGTTGTCGGTGTGTGTGTGTGTTGTCGGTGTGTGTGTGTGTGTTGTCGGTGTGTGTGTGTGTTGTCGGTGTGTGTGTGTGTGTGTTGTCGGTGTGTGTGTGTTTATGTGTTGTCGGTGTGTGTGTGTGTGTGTTGTCGGTGTGTGTGTGTGTGTGTGTTGTCGGTGTGTGTGTGTGTTGTCGGTGTGTGTGTGTGTGTGTTGTCGGTGTGTGTGTGTGTGTGTGTTGTCAGTGTGTGTGTGTGTGTGTGTTGTCGGTGTGTGTGTGTGTGTGTGTGTGTGTTGTCGGTGTGTGTGTGTGTTTGTGTTTTCGGTGTGTGTGTGTGTGTGTTGTCGGTGTGTGTGTGTGTGTGTGT
>NW_027675473.1:177500-252500 GCF_965601325.2 Salmo salar
GTCGGTGTGTGTGTGTGTTGTCGGTGTGTGTGTGTGTGTGTTGTCGGTGTGTGTGTGTGTGTGTTGTCAGTGTGTGTGTGTGTGTGTTGTCGGTGTGTGTGTGTTTATGTGTTGTCGGTGTGTGTGTGTGTTGTCGGTGTGTGTGTGTGTGTGTGTTGTCGGTGTGTGTGTGTGTTGTCGGTGTGTGTGTGTGTGTTGTCGGTGTGTGTTGTCGGGGTGTGTGTGTGTGTGTGTTGTCGGTGTGTGTGTGTGTGTGTTGTCGGTGTGTGTGTGTGTGTGTGTTGTCAGTGTGTGTGTGTGTGTGTGTTGTCGGTGTGTGTGTGTGTGTGTTGTCGGTGTGTGTGTGTGTGTTTTCGGTGTGTGTGTGTGTGTTGTCGGTGTGTGTGTGTGTGTGTGTTGTCGGTGTGTGTGTTGTCGGTGTGTGTGTGTGTGTGTGTGTGTGTGTGTGTTGTCGGTGTGTGTGTGTGTGTGTTGTCGGTGTGTGTGTGTGTGTGTTGTCAGTGTGTGTGTGTGTGTGTGTGTTGTCGGTGTGTGTGTGTGTGTGTTGTTGGTGTGTGTGTGTGTGTGTGTGTTGTCGGTGTGTGTGTGTTGTCGGTGTGTGTGTGTGTGTGTGTTGTCGGTGTGTGTGTGTGTGTGTTGTCTGTGTGTGTGTGTGTGTTGTCGGTGTGTGTGTGTGTGTGTTGTCGGTGTGTGTGTGTGTGTTGTCGGTGTGTGTGTGTGTGTGTTGTCGGTGTGTGTGTGTGTTGTCGGTGTGTGTGTGTGTGTGTGTGTGTGTGTGTGTGTGTTGTCGGTGTGTGTGTGTGTTGTCGGTGTGTATGTGTGTGTGTGTTGTCGGTGTGTGTGTGTGTGTGTTGTCGGTGTGTGTGTGTGTGTTGTCAGTGTGTGTGTGTGTGTGTTGTCGGTGTGTGTGTGTGTGTGTTGTCGGTGTGTGTGTGTGTTGTGTGTGTGTGTGTTGTCGGTGTGTGTGTTGTCTGAGTGTGTGTGTGTGTGTGTTGTCGGTGTGTGTGTGTTGTCGGTGTGTGTGTGTGTGTGTGTTGTCGGTGTGTGTGTGTGTGTGTGTGTTGTCGGTGTGTGTGTGTGTGTGTGTTGTCGGTGTGTGTGTGTGTGTGTGTTGTCAGTGTGTCTGTGTGTGTGTGTTGTCGGTGTGTGTGTGTGTGTGTTGTCGGTGTGTGTGTGTGTGTGTTGTCGGTGTGTGTGTGTTGTGGGTGTGTGTGTGTGTGTGTTGTCTGTGTGTGTGTGTGTGTTGCTGGTGTTTGTGTGTGTGTGTGTGTTGTCGATGTGTGTGTGTGTGTGTGTGTGTGTGTGTGTGTGTGTGTGTGTTGTCGGTGTGTGTGTGTGTTGTCGGTGTGTGTGTGTGTGTTGTCGGTGTGTGTGTGTTGTCGGTGTGTGTGTGTGTGTGTGTTGTCGGTGTGTGTGTGTGTGTGTTGTCGGTGTGTGTGTGTGTGTTGTCGGTGTGTGTGTGTGTGTGTTGTCGGTGTGTGTGTGTGTGTGTTGTCGGTGTGTGTGTGTGTGTGTTGTCGGTGTGTGTGTGTGTTGTGTGTGTGTGTGTTGTCGGTGTGTGTGTTGTCTGAGTGTGTGTGTGTGTGTGTTGTCGGTGTGTGTGTGTTGTCGGTGTGTGTGTGTGTGTGTTGTCGGTGTGTGTGTGTGTGTTGTCGGTGTGTGTGTGTGTGTGTTGTCGGTGTGTGTGTGTGTGTGTTGTCGGTGTGTGTGTGTGTGTTGTCGGTGTGTGTGTGTGTGTGTTGTCGGTGTGTGTGTGTGTTGTCGGTGTGTGTGTGTGTGTGTGTGTGTGTGTGTGTTGTCGGTGTGTGTGTGTGTTGTCGGTGTGTATGTGTGTGTGTGTTGTCGGTGTGTGTGTGTGTGTGTTGTCGGTGTGTGTGTGTGTGTTGTCAGTGTGTGTGTGTGTGTGTTGTCGGTGTGTGTGTGTGTGTGTTGTCGGTGTGTGTGTGTGTTGTGTGTGTGTGTGTTGTCGGTGTGTGTGTTGTCTGAGTGTGTGTGTGTGTGTGTTGTCGGTGTGTGTGTGTTGTCGGTGTGTGTGTGTGTGTGTGTTGTCGGTGTGTGTGTGTGTGTGTGTGTGTGTTGTCGGTGTGTGTGTGTGTGTGTGTTGTCGGTGTGTGTGTGTGTGTGTTGTCAGTGTGTCTGTGTGTGTGTGTTGTCGGTGTGTGTGTGTGTGTGTTGTCGGTGTGTGTGTGTGTGTGTTGTCGGTGTGTGTGTGTTGTGGGTGTGTGTGTGTGTGTGTTGTCTGTGTGTGTGTGTGTGTTGCTGGTGTTTGTGTGTGTGTGTGTGTTGTCGATGTGTGTGTGTGTGTGTGTGTGTGTGTGTGTGTGTGTGTGTTGTCGGTGTGTGTGTGTGTTGTCGGTGTGTGTGTGTGTTGTCGGTGTGTGTGTGTGTGTGTGTTGTCGGTGTGTGTGTGTGTGTTGTCAGTGTGTGTGTGTGTGTGTTGTCGGTGTGTGTGTGTTTATGTGTTGTCGGTGTGTGTGTGTGTGTGTTGTCGGTGTGTGTGTGTGTGTGTGTGTTGTCGGTGTGTGTGTGTGTTGTCGGTGTGTGTGTGTGTGTTGTCGGTGTGTGTGTGTTGTCGGTGTGTGTGTGTGTGTGTGTTGTCGGTGTGTGTGTGTGTGTGTTGTCGGTGTGTGTGTGTGTGTTGTCGGTGTGTGTGTGTGTGTGTTGTCGGTGTGTGTGTGTGTGTGTTGTCGGTGTGTGTGTGTGTGTGTTGTCGGTGTGTGTGTGTGTTGTGTGTGTGTGTGTTGTCGGTGTGTGTGTTGTCTGAGTGTGTGTGTGTGTGTGTTGTCGGTGTGTGTGTGTTGTCGGTGTGTGTGTGTGTGTGTGTTGTCGGTGTGTGTGTGTGTGTGTGTGTTGTCGGTGTGTGTGTGTGTGTGTGTGTGTTGTCGGTGTGTGTGTGTGTGTGTTGTCAGTGTGTCTGTGTGTGTGTGTTGTCGGTGTGTGTGTGTGTGTTGTCGGTGTGTGTGTGTGTGTGTTGTCGGTGTGTGTGTGTTGTGGGTGTGTGTGTGTGTGTGTTGTCTGTGTGTGTGTGTGTGTTGCTGGTGTTTGTGTGTGTGTGTGTGTTGTCGATGTGTGTGTGTGTGTGTTGTCGGTGTGTGTGTGTGTGTGTGTGTGTGTGTGTGTGTTGTCGGTGTGTGTGTGTGTTGTCGGTGTGTGTGTGTGTTGTCGGTGTGTGTGTGTGTGTGTGTTGTCGGTGTGTGTGTGTGTGTGTGTGTTGTCAGTGTGTGTGTGTGTGTGTTGTCGGTGTGTGTGTGTTGTCGGTGTGTGTGTGTGTGTGTGTTGTCGGTGTGTGTGTGTGTGTGTTGTCGGTGTGTGTGTGTGTGTTGTCGGTGTGTGTGTGTGTGTGTTGTCGGTGTGTGTGTGTGTGTGTTGTCGGTGTGTGTGTGTGTGTGTTGTCGGTGTGTGTGTGTGTGTGTTGTCGGTGTGTGTGTGTGTGTGTTGTGTGTGTGTGTGTTGTTTGTGTGTGTGTGTGTTGTCGGTGTGTGTGTGTGTTGTCGGTGTGTGTGTGTGTGTTGTCGGTGTGTGTGTGTGTGTGTTGTCGGTGTGTGTGTGTGTTGTCGGTGTGTATGTGTGTGTGTGTGTGTGTGTGTGTGTTGTCGGTGTGTGTGTGTGTTGTCGGTGTGTATGTGTGTGTGTGTTGTCGGTGTGTGTGTGTGTGTGTTGTCGGTGTGTGTGTGTGTGTTGTCAGTGTGTGTGTGTGTGTGTTGTCGGTGTGTGTGTGTGTGTGTTGTCGGTGTGTGTGTGTGTTGTGGGTGTGTGTGTGTTGTCGGTGTGTGTGTGTTGTCGGTGTGTGTGTGTGTTGTGTGTGTGTGTGTTGTCGGTGTGTGTGTTGTCTGAGTGTGTGTGTGTGTGTGTGTGTTGTCGGTGTGTGTGTTGTCGGTGTGTGTGTGTGTGTGTGTTGTCGGTGTGTGTGTGTGTGTGTGTGTGTTGTCGGTGTGTGTGTGTGTGTGTGTTGTCGGTGTGTGTGTGTGTGTGTGTTGTCAGTGTGTGTGTGTGTGTGTGTTGTCGGTGTGTGTGTGTGTGTGTTGTCGGTGTGTGTGTGTGTTTTTGTGTTGTTGGTGTATGTGTGTTGTGGGTGTGTGTGTGTGTGTGTTGTCGGTGTGGGTGTGTGTGTTGCTGGTGTTTGTGTGTGTGTGTGTTGTCGATGTGTGTGTGTGTGTGTTGTCGGTGTGTGTGTGTGTGTGTGTGTGTGTGTGTGTGTGTGTGTGTGTGTGTTGTCGGTGTGTGTGTGTGTGTGTGTTGTCGGTGTGTGTGTGTGTGTTGTGTGTGTGTGTGTGTTGTCGGTGTGTGTGTGTGTGTTGTCGGTGTGTGTGTGTGTGTGTTGACGGTGTGTGTGTGTGTGTGTTGTCGGTGTGTGTGTGTGTGTGTTGTGTGTGTGTGTGTTGTTTGTGTGTGTGTGTGTTGTCGGTGTGTGTGTGTGTGTGTTGTCGGTGTGTGTGTGTGTGTGTGTGTGTGTGTGTGTGTGTGTGTGTGTGTGTGTGTGTGTTGTCGGTGTGTGTGTGTGTGTGTGTTGTCGGTGTGTGTGTGTGTGTTGCCGGTGTGTGTGTGTGTGTTGTCGGTGTGTGTGTGTGTTGTCGGTGTGTGTGTGTGTGTGTTGTCGGTGTGTGTGTGTGTGTGTGTTGTCGGTGTGTGTGTTTGTGTTGTCGGTGTGTGTGTGTGTGTGTTGTCGGTGTGTTGTCGGTGTGTGTGTGTGTGTTGTCGGTGTGTGTGTGTGTGTGTTGTCGGTGTGTGTGTGTGTTTATGTGTTGTCGGTGTGTGTGTGTGTGTGTTGTCGGTGTGTGTGTGTGTTTATGTGTTGTCGGTGTGTGTGTGTGTGTGTTGTCGGTGTGTGTGTGTGTGTTGTCGGTGTGTGTGTGTGTGTGTGTTGTCGGTGTGTGTGTGTGTGTTGTCGGTGTGTGTGTGTGTTTTCGGTGTGTGTGTGTGTTGTCGGTGTGTGTGTGTGTGTGTGTGTGTTGTCGGTGTGTGTGTGTGTGTTGTCGGTGTGTGTGTGTGTGTTGTCGGTGTGTGTGTGTGTGTGTTGTCGGTGTGTGTGTGTTTATGTGTTGTCGGTGTGTGTGTGTGTGTGTTGTCGGTGTGTGTGTGTGTGTGTGTTGTCGGTGTGTGTGTGTGTTGTCAGTGTGTGTGTGTGTGTTGTCGGTGTGTGTGTGTTGTCGGTGTGTGTGTGTGTGTGTGTTGTCGGTGTGTGTGTGTGTGTGTTGTCGGTGTGTGTGTGTGTGTGTGTTGTCAGTGTGTGTGTGTGTGTGTGTTGTCGGTGTGTGTGTGTGTGTGTTTGTGTTGTCGGTGTGTGTGTGTGTGTGTTTTCGGTGTGTGTGTGTGTGTGTTGTCGGGTGTGTGTGTGTGTGTGTGTTGTCGGTGTGTGTGTGTGTTGTCGGTGTGTGTGTGTGTGTGTGTGTGTGTGTGTGTGTGTTGTCGGTGTGTGTGTGTGTGTGTTGTCGGTGTGTGTGTGTGTGTGTTGTCAGTGTGTGTGTGTGTGTGTGTTGTCGGTGTGTCTGTGTGTGTGTTGTTGGTGTGTGTGTGTGTGTGTGTTGTCGGTGTGTGTGTGTTGTCGGTGTGTGTGTGTGTGTGTTGTCGGTGTGTGTGTGTGTTGTCTGTGTGTGTGTGTGTGTGTTGTCGGTGTGTGTGTGTTTATGTGTTGTCGGTGTGTGTGTGTGTGTTGTCGGTGTGTGTGTGTTGTAGGTGTGTGTGTGTGTGTTGTCGGTGTGTGTGTGTGTTGTCGGTGTGTGTGTGTGTGTGTGTGTGTGTGTGTGTGTGTGTGTGTGTGTGTGTGTGTGTTGTCGGTGTGTGTGTGTGTTGTCGGTGTGTATGTGTGTGTGTGTTGTCGGTGTGTGTGTGTGTGTGTTGTGTGTGTGTGTGTTGTTTGTGTGTGTGTGTGTTGTCGGTGTGTGTGTGTGTGTTGTCGGTGTGTGTGTGTGTGTGTGTGTGTGTATGTGTGTGTGTGTGTGTGTGTGTGTGTGTGTGTGTGTGTGTGTGTGTGTTGTCGGTGTGTGTGTGTGTGTGTGTTGTCGGTGTGTGTGTGTGTGTTGCCGGTGTGTGTGTGTGTGTTGTCGGTGTGTGTGTGTGTTGTCGGTGTGTGTGTGTGTGTGTGTTGTCGGTGTGTGTGTGTGTGTGTGTTGTCGGTGTGTGTGTGTGTGTTGTCGGTGTGTGTGTGTGTGTGTTGTCGGTGTGTTGTCGGTGTGTGTGTGTGTGTTGTCGGTGTGTGTGTGTGTGTGTTGTCGGTGTGTGTGTGTGTTTATGTGTTGTCGGTGTGTGTGTGTGTGTTGTCGGTGTGTGTGTGTGTTTATGTGTTGTCGGTGTGTGTGTGTGTGTGTTGTCGGTGTGTGTGTGTGTGTTGTCGGTGTGTGTGTGTGTGTGTGTTGTCGGTGTGTGTGTGTGTGTTGTCGGTGTGTGTGTGTGTTGTCGATGTGTGTGTGTGTTGTCGGTGTGTGTGTGTGTGTGTGTGTGTTGTCGGTGTGTGTGTGTGTGTTGTCGGTGTGTGTGTGTGTTGTCGGTGTGTGTGTGTGTGTGTGTTGTCAGTGTGTGTCTGTTTATGTGTTGTCGGTGTGTGTGTGTGTGTGTTGTCGGTGTGTGTGTGTGTGTGTGTGTTGTCAGTGTGTGTGTGTGTGTGTGTTGTCGGTGTGTGTGTGTGTGTTGTCGGTGTGTGTGTGTTGTCGGTGTGTGTGTGTGTGTGTGTTGTCGGTGTGTGTGTGTGTGTGTTGTCGGTGTGTGTGTGTGTGTGTGTTGTCAGTGTGTGTGTGTGTGTGTGTTGTCGGTGTGTGTGTGTGTGTGTGTGTGTTGTCGGTGTGTGTGTGTGTGTGTGTTTTCGGTGTGTGTGTGTGTGTGTTGTCGGTGTGTGTGTGTGTGTGTGTTGTCGGTGTGTGTGTGTGTTGTCGGTGTGTGTGTGTGTGTGTGTGTTGTCGGTGTGTGTGTGTGTGTGTTGTCGGTGTGTGTGTGTGTGTGTGTTGTCAGTGTGTGTGTGTGTGTGAGTTGTCGGTGTGTCTGTGTGTGTGTTGTTGGTGTGTGTGTGTGTGTGTGTTGTCGGTGTGTGTGTGTTGTCGGTGTGTGTGTGTGTTTATGTGTTGTCGGTGTGTGTGTGTGTGTGTTGTCGGTGTGTGTGTGTGTGTTGTCGGTGTGTGTGTGTGTGTGTTGTCGGTGTGTGTGTGTGTGTTGTCGGTGTGTGTGTGTGTTGTCGGTGTGTGTGTGTGTTGTCGGTGTGTGTGTGTGTGTGTGTGTGTTGTCGGTGTGTGTGTGTGTGTTGTCGGTGTGTGTGTGTGTTGTCGGTGTGTGTGTGTGTGTGTTGTCGGTGTGTGTGTGTTTATGTGTTGTCGGTGTGTGTGTGTGTGTGTTGTCGGTGTGTGTGTGTGTGTGTGTTGTCGGTGTGTGTGTGTGTTGTCGGTGTGTGTGTGTGTGTGTTGTCGGTGTGTGTGTGTGTGTGTGTTGTCAGTGTGTGTGTGTGTGTGTGTTGTCGGTGTGTGTGTGTGTGTGTGTGTGTGTTGTCGGTGTGTGTGTGTGTGTGTGTTTTCGGTGTGTGTGTGTGTGTGTTGTCGGTGTGTGTGTGTGTGTGTGTGTGTTGTCGGTGTGTGTGTGTGTTGTCGGTGTGTGTGTGTGTGTGTGTGTGTGTGTGTGTGTGTTGTCGGTGTGTGTGTGTGTGTGTTGTCGGTGTGTGTGTGTGTTGTCGGTGTGTGTGTGTGTGTGTTGTCGGTGTGTGTGTGTGTGTGTTGTCAGTGTGTGTGTGTGTGTGTTGTCGGTGTGTGTGTGTTTATGTGTTGTCGGTGTGTGTGTGTGTGTGTTGTCGGTGTGTGTGTGTGTGTGTGTTGTCGGTGTGTGTGTGTGTGTTGTCGGTGTGTGTGTGTGTGTTGTCGGTGTGTGTTGTCGGTGTGTGTGTGTGTGTGTTGTCGGTGTGTGTGTGTGTGTGTTGTCGGTGTGTGTGTGTGTGTGTGTTGTCAGTGTGTGTGTGTGTGTGTGTGTTGTCGGTGTGTGTGTGTGTGTGTTGTCGGTGTGTGTGTGTGTGTGTTTTCGGTGTGTGTGTGTGTGTTGTCGGTGTGTGTGTGTGTGTGTGTTGTCGGTGTGTGTGTGTGTTGTCGGTGTGTGTGTGTGTGTGTGTGTGTGTGTGTGTTGTCGGTGTGTGTGTGTGTGTGTTGTCGGTGTGTGTGTGTGTGTGTTGTCAGTGTGTGTGTGTGTGTGTGTGTTGTCGGTGTGTGTGTGTGTGTGTTGTTGGTGTGTGTGTGTGTGTGTGTGTTGTCGGTGTGTGTGTGTTGTCGGTGTGTGTGTGTGTGTGTGTTGTCGGTGTGTGTGTGTGTGTGTTGTCTGTGTGTGTGTGTGTGTTGTCGGTGTGTGTGTGTGTGTGTTGTCGGTGTGTGTGTGTGTGTTGTCGGTGTGTGTGTGTGTGTGTTGTCGGTGTGTGTGTGTGTTGTCGGTGTGTGTGTGTGTGTGTGTGTGTGGTGTTGTCGGTGTGTGTGTGTGTTGTCGGTGTGTATGTGTGTGTGTGTTGTCGGTGTGTTTGTGTGTGTGTTGTCGGTGTGTGTGTGTGTGTTGTCTGTGTGTGTGTGTGTGTTGTCGGTGTGTGTGTGTGTGTGTTGTCGGTGTGTGTGTGTGTTGTCGGTGTGTGTGTGTGTGTGTGTGTGTGTGTGTGTTGTCGGTGTGTGTGTGTGTTGTCGGTGTGTATGTGTGTGTGTGTTGTCGGTGTGTGTGTGTGTGTGTTGTCGGTGTGTGTGTGTGTGTTGTCGGTGTGTGTGTGTTTATGTGTTGTCGGTGTGTGTGTGTGTGTTGTCGGTGTGTGTGTGTTGTAGGTGTGTGTGTGTGTGTTGTCGGTGTGTGTGTGTGTTGTCGGTGTGTGTGTGTGTGTGTGTGTGTGTGTGTGTGTGTGTGTGTGTGTGTGTGTGTTGTCGGTGTGTGTGTGTGTTGTCGGTGTGTATGTGTGTGTGTGTTGTCGGTGTGTGTGTGTGTGTGTTGTGTGTGTGTGTGTTGTTTGTGTGTGTGTGTGTTGTCGGTGTGTGTGTGTGTGTTGTCGGTGTGTGTGTGTGTGTGTGTGTGTGTATGTGTGTGTGTGTGTGTGTGTGTGTGTGTGTGTGTGTGTGTGTGTGTTGTCGGTGTGTGTGTGTGTGTGTGTTGTCGGTGTGTGTGTGTGTGTTGCCGGTGTGTGTGTGTGTGTTGTCGGTGTGTGTGTGTGTTGTCGGTGTGTGTGTGTGTGTGTGTTGTCGGTGTGTGTGTGTGTGTGTGTTGTCGGTGTGTGTGTGTGTGTTGTCGGTGTGTGTGTGTGTGTGTTGTCGGTGTGTTGTCGGTGTGTGTGTGTGTGTTGTCGGTGTGTGTGTGTGTGTGTGTGTTTATGTGTTGTCGGTGTGTGTGTGTGTGTGTGTTGTCGGTGTGTGTGTGTGTTTATGTGTTGTCGGTGTGTGTGTGTGTGTGTTGTCGGTGTGTGTGTGTGTGTTGTCGGTGTGTGTGTGTGTGTGTGTTGTCGGTGTGTGTGTGTGTGTTGTCGGTGTGTGTGTGTGTTGTCGATGTGTGTGTGTGTTGTCGGTGTGTGTGTGTGTGTGTGTGTGTTGTCGGTGTGTGTGTGTGTGTTGTCGGTGTGTGTGTGTGTTGTCGGTGTGTGTGTGTGTGTGTGTTGTCAGTGTGTGTCTGTTTATGTGTTGTCGGTGTGTGTGTGTGTGTGTTGTCGGTGTGTGTGTGTGTGTGTGTTGTCGGTGTGTGTGTGTGTTGTCGGTGTGTGTGTGTGTGTTGTCGGTGTGTGTGTGTTGTCGGTGTGTGTGTGTGTGTGTGTTGTCGGTGTGTGTGTGTGTGTGTTGTCGGTGTGTGTGTGTGTGTGTGTTGTCAGTGTGTGTGTGTGTGTGTGTTGTCGGTGTGTGTGTGTGTGTGTGTTGTCGGTGTGGGTGTGTGTGTGTGTTTTCGGTGTGTGTGTGTGTGTGTTGTCGGTGTGTGTGTGTGTGTGTGTTGTCGGTGTGTGTGTGTGTTGTCGGTGTGTGTGTGTGTGTGTGTGTTGTCGGTGTGTGTGTGTGTGTGTTGTCGGTGTGTGTGTGTGTGTGTGTTGTCAGTGTGTGTGTGTGTGTGAGTTGTCGGTGTGTCTGTGTGTGTGTTGTTGGTGTGTGTGTGTGTGTGTGTTGTCGGTGTGTGTGTGTTGTCGGTGTGTGTGTGTGTTTATGTGTTGTCGGTGTGTGTGTGTGTGTGTTGTCGGTGTGTGTGTGTGTGTTGTCGGTGTGTGTGTGTGTGTGTTGTCGGTGTGTGTGTGTGTGTTGTCGGTGTGTGTGTGTGTTGTCGGTGTGTGTGTGTGTTGTCGGTGTGTGTGTGTGTGTGTGTGTGTTGTCGGTGTGTGTGTGTGTGTTGTCGGTGTGTGTGTGTGTTGTCGGTGTGTGTGTGTGTGTGTTGTCGGTGTGTGTGTGTTTATGTGTTGTCGGTGTGTGTGTGTGTGTGTTGTCGGTGTGTGTGTGTGTGTGTGTTGTCGGTGTGTGTGTGTGTTGTCGGTGTGTGTGTGTGTGTGTTGTCGGTGTGTGTGTGTGTGTGTTGTCAGTGTGTGTGTGTGTGTGTGTTGTCGGTGTGTGTGTGTGTGTGTGTGTGTGTTGTCGGTGTGTGTGTGTGTGTGTGTTTTCGGTGTGTGTGTGTGTGTGTTGTCAGTGTGTGTGTGTGTGTGTGTGTGTTGTCGGTGTGTGTGTGTGTTGTCGGTGTGTGTGTGTGTGTGTGTGTGTGTGTGTGTGTGTTGTCGGTGTGTGTGTGTGTGTGTTGTCGGTGTGTGTGTGTTGTCGGTGTGTGTGTGTGTGTGTTGTCGGTGTGTGTGTGTGTGTGTTGTCAGTGTGTGTGTGTGTGTGTTGTCGGTGTGTGTGTGTTTATGTGTTGTCGGTGTGTGTGTGTGTGTGTTGTCGGTGTGTGTGTGTGTGTGTGTTGTCGGTGTGTGTGTGTGTGTTGTCGGTGTGTGTGTGTGTGTTGTCGGTGTGTGTTGTCGGTGTGTGTGTGTGTGTGTGTTGTCGGTGTGTGTGTGTGTGTGTTGTCGGTGTGTGTGTGTGTGTGTGTTGTCAGTGTGTGTGTGTGTGTGTGTGTTGTCGGTGTGTGTGTGTGTGTGTTGTCGGTGTGTGTGTGTGTGTGTTTTCGGTGTGTGTGTGTGTGTTGTCGGTGTGTGTGTGTGTGTGTGTTGTCGGTGTGTGTGTGTGTTGTCGGTGTGTGTGTGTGTGTGTGTGTGTGTGTGTGTTGTCGGTGTGTGTGTGTGTGTGTTGTCGGTGTGTGTGTGTGTGTGTTGTCAGTGTGTGTGTGTGTGTGTGTGTTGTCGGTGTGTGTGTGTGTGTGTTGTTGGTGTGTGTGTGTGTGTGTGTGTTGTCGGTGTGTGTGTGTTGTCGGTGTGTGTGTGTGTGTGTGTTGTCGGTGTGTGTGTGTGTGTGTTGTCTGTGTGTGTGTGTGTGTTGTCGGTGTGTGTGTGTGTGTGTTGTCGGTGTGTGTGTGTGTGTTGTCGGTGTGTGTGTGTGTGTGTTGTCGGTGTGTGTGTGTGTTGTCGGTGTGTGTGTGTGTGTGTGTGTGTGTGTGTGTTGTCGGTGTGTGTGTGTGTTGTCGGTGTGTATGTGTGTGTGTGTTGTCGGTGTGTGTGTGTGTGTGTTGTCGGTGTGTGTGTGTGTGTTGTCAGTGTGTGTGTGTGTGTGTTGTCGGTGTGTGTGTGTGTGTGTTGTCGGTGTGTGTGTGTGTTGTGTGTGTGTGTGTTGTCGTTGTGTGTGTTGTCTGAGTGTGTGTGTGTGTGTGTTGTCGGTGTGTGTGTGTTGTCGGTGTGTGTGTGTGTGTTGTCGGTGTGTGTGTGTGTGTGTGTGTGTGTTGTCGGTGTGTGTGTGTGTGTGTGTTGTCGGTGTGTGTGTGTGTGTGTTGTCAGTGTGTCTGTGTGTGTGTGTTGTCGGTGTGTGTGTGTGTGTGTTGTCGGTGTGTGTGTGTGTGTGTTGTCGGTGTGTGTGTGTTGTGGGTGTGTGTGTGTGTGTGTTGTCTGTGTGTGTGTGTGTGTTGCTGGTGTTTGTGTGTGTGTGTGTGTTGTCGATGTGTGTGTGTGTGTGTGTGTGTGTGTGTGTGTGTTGTCGGTGTGTGTGTGTGTTGTCGGTGTGTGTGTGTGTTGTCGGTGTGTGTGTGTGTGTGTGTTGTCGGTGTGTGTGTGTGTGTTGTCAGTGTGTGTGTGTGTGTGTTGTCGGTGTGTGTGTGTTTATGTGTTGTCGGTGTGTGTGTGTGTGTGTTGTCGGTGTGTGTGTGTGTGTGTGTGTTGTCGGTGTGTGTGTGTGTTGTCGGTGTGTGTGTGTGTGTTGTCGGTGTGTGTGTGTTGTCGGTGTGTGTGTGTGTGTGTTGTCGGTGTGTGTGTGTGTGTGTTGTCGGTGTGTGTGTGTGTGTTGTCGGTGTGTGTGTGTGTGTGTTGTCGGTGTGTGTGTGTGTGTGTTGTCGGTGTGTGTGTGTGTTGTGTGTGTGTGTGTTGTCGGTGTGTGTGTTGTCTGAGTGTGTGTGTGTGTGTGTTGTCGGTGTGTGTGTGTTGTCGGTGTGTGTGTGTGTGTTGTCGGTGTGTGTGTGTGTGTGTTGTCGGTGTGTGTGTGTGTGTGTTGTCGGTGTGTGTGTGTGTGTGTTGTCGGTGTGTGTGTGTGTGTTGTCGGTGTGTGTGTGTGTGTGTTGTCGGTGTGTGTGTGTGTGTGTTGTCGGTGTGTGTGTGTGTGTGTGTGTGTGTGTGTGTGTGTGTTGTCGGTGTGTGTGTGTGTTGTCGGTGTGTGTGTGTGTTGTCGGTGTGTGTGTGTGTGTGTGTTGTCGGTGTGTGTGTGTGTGTGTTGTCAGTGTGTGTGTGTGTGTGTTGTCGGTGTGTGTGTGTTGTCGGTGTGTGTGTGTGTGTGTGTTGTCGGTGTGTGTGTGTGTGTGTTGTCGGTGTGTGTGTGTGTGTTGTCGGTGTGTGTGTGTGTGTGTTGTCGGTGTGTGTGTGTGTGTGTTGTCGGTGTGTGTGTGTGTGTGTGTTGTCGGTGTGTGTGTGTGTGTGTTGTCGGTGTGTGTGTGTGTGTGTGTTGTCGGTGTGTGTGTGTGTGTGTTGTCGGTGTGTGTGTGTGTGTGTTGTCGGTGTGTGTGTGTGTTGTGTGTGTGTGTTGTCGGTGTGTGTGTTGTCTGAGTGTGTGTGTGTGTGTGTTGTCGGTGTGTGTGTGTTGTCGGTGTGTGTGTGTGTGTGTGTTGTCGGTGTGTGTGTGTGTGTGTGTGTGTGTTGTCGGTGTGTGTGTGTGTGTGTGTTGTCGGTGTGTGTGTGTGTGTGTTGTCAGTGTGTCTGTGTGTGTGTGTTGTCGGTGTGTGTGTGTGTGTGTTGTCGGTGTGTGTGTGTGTGTGTGTGTTGTCGGTGTGTGTGTGTTGTGGGTGTGTGTGTGTGTGTGTTGTCTGTGTGTGTGTGTGTGTTGCTGGTGTTTGTGTGTGTGTGTGTGTTGTCGATGTGTGTGTGTGTGTGTTGTCGGTGTGTGTGTGTGTGTGTGTGTGTGTGTGTGTGTTGTCGGTGTGTGTGTGTGTTGTCGGTGTGTGTGTGTGTTGTCGGTGTGTGTGTGTGTGTGTGTTGTCGGTGTGTGTGTGTGTGTGTTGTCAGTGTGTGTGTGTGTGTGTTGTCGGTGTGTGTGTGTTGTCGGTGTGTGTGTGTGTGTGTGTTGTCGGTGTGTGTGTGTGTGTGTTGTCGGTGTGTGTGTGTGTGTTGTCGGTGTGTGTGTGTGTGTGTTGTCGGTGTGTGTGTGTGTGTGTTGTCGGTGTGTGTGTGTGTGTGTTGTCGGTGTGTGTGTGTGTGTGTTGTCGGTGTGTGTGTGTGTGTTGTGTGTGTGTGTGTTGTTTGTGTGTGTGTGTGTTGTCGGTGTGTGTGTGTGTGTGTTGTCGGTGTGTGTGTGTGTGTTGTCGGTGTGTGTGTGTGTGTGTTGTCGGTGTGTGTGTGTGTTGTCGGTGTGTGTGTGTGTGTGTTGTCGGTGTGTGTGTGTGTGTTGTCAGTGTGTGTGTGTGTGTGTTGTCGGTGTGTGTGTGTGTGTGTTGTCGGTGTGTGTGTGTGTTGTGGGTGTGTGTGTGTTGTCGGTGTGTGTGTGTGTGTTGTCGGTGTGTGTGTGTGTTGTGTGTGTGTGTGTTGTCGGTGTGTGTGTTGTCTGAGTGTGTGTGTGTGTGTGTGTGTTGTCGGTGTGTGTGTTGTCGGTGTGTGTGTGTGTGTGTGTTGTCGGTGTGTGTGTGTGTGTGTGTGTGTTGTCGGTGTGTGTGTGTGTGTGTTGTCGGTGTGTGTGTGTGTGTGTTGTCAGTGTGTGTGTGTGTGTGTGTTGTCGGTGTGTGTGTGTGTGTGTTGTCGGTGTGTGTGTGTGTTTTTGTGTTGTTGGTGTATGTGTGTTGTGGGTGTGTGTGTGTGTGTGTTGTCGGTGTGGGTGTGTGTGTTGCTGGTGTTTGTGTGTGTGTGTGTTGTCGATGTGTGTGTGTGTGTGTTGTCGGTGTGTGTGTGTGTTGTGTGTGTGTGTGTGTGTGTGTGTTGTCGGTGTGTGTGTGTGTGTGTGTTGTCGGTGTGTGTGTGTGTGTTGTGTGTGTGTGTGTGTTGTCGGTGTGTGTGTGTGTGTTGTCGGTGTGTGTGTGTGTGTGTTGTCGGTGTGTGTGTGTGTGTGTTGTCGGTGTGTGTGTGTGTGTGTTGTGTGTGTGTGTGTTGTTTGTGTGTGTGTGTGTTGTCGGTGTGTGTGTGTGTGTGTTGTCGGTGTGTGTGTGTGTGTGTGTGTGTGTGTGTGTGTGTGTGTGTGTGTGTGTGTTGTCGGTGTGTGTGTGTGTGTGTGTTGTCGGTGTGTGTGTGTGTGTTGCCGGTGTGTGTGTGTGTGTTGTCGGTGTGTGTGTGTGTTGTCGGTGTGTGTGTGTGTGTGTTGTCGGTGTGTGTGTGTGTGTGTTGTCGGTGTGTGTGTGTTGTCGGTGTGTGTGTGTGTGTGTTGTCGGTGTGTTGTCGGTGTGTGTGTGTGTGTTGTCGGTGTGTGTGTGTGTGTTGTCGGTGTGTGTGTGTGTTTATGTGTTGTCGGTGTGTGTGTGTGTGTGTTGTCGGTGTGTGTGTGTGTTTATGTGTTGTCGGTGTGTGTGTGTGTGTTGTCGGTGTGTGTGTGTGTGTTGTCGGTGTGTGTGTGTGTGTGTGTTGTCGGTGTGTGTGTGTGTGTTGTCGGTGTGTGTGTGTGTTGTCGGTGTGTGTGTGTGTTGTCGGTGTGTGTGTGTGTTGTCGGTGTGTGTGTGTGTGTTGTCGGTGTGTGTGTGTGTTGTCGGTGTGTGTGTGTGTGTGTGTGTTGTCGGTGTGTGTGTGTGTGTGTTGTCAGTGTGTGTGTGTGTGTGTTGTCGGTGTGTATGTGTGTGTGTGTTGTCGGTGTGTGTGTGTGTGTGTTGTGTGTGTGTGTGTTGTTTGTGTGTGTGTGTGTTGTCGGTGTGTGTGTGTGTGTTGTCGGTGTGTGTGTGTGTGTGTGTGTGTGTATGTGTGTGTGTGTGTGTGTGTGTGTGTGTGTGGTGTGTGTGTGTGTGTGTTGTCGGTGTGTGTGTGTGTGTGTGTTGTCGGTGTGTGTGTGTGTGTTGCCGGTGTGTGTGTGTGTGTTGTCGGTGTGTGTGTGTGTTGTCGGTGTGTGTGTGTGTGTGTGTTGTCGGTGTGTGTGTGTGTGTGTGTTGTCGGTGTGTGTGTGTGTGTTGTCGGTGTGTGTGTGTGTGTGTTGTCGGTGTGTTGTCGGTGTGTGTGTGTGTGTTGTCGGTGTGTGTGTGTGTGTGTTGTCGGTGTGTGTGTGTGTTTATGTGTTGTCGGTGTGTGTGTGTGTGTTGTCGGTGTGTGTGTGTGTTTATGTGTTGTCGGTGTGTGTGTGTGTGTGTTGTCGGTGTGTGTGTGTGTGTTGTCGGTGTGTGTGTGTGTGTGTGTTGTCGGTGTGTGTGTGTGTGTTGTCGGTGTGTGTGTGTGTTGTCGATGTGTGTGTGTGTTGTCGGTGTGTGTGTGTGTGTGTGTGTGTTGTCGGTGTGTGTGTGTGTGTTGTCGGTGTGTGTGTGTGTTGTCGGTGTGTGTGTGTGTGTGTGTTGTCAGTGTGTGTCTGTTTATGTGTTGTCGGTGTGTGTGTGTGTGTGTTGTCGGTGTGTGTGTGTGTGTGTGTGTTGTCAGTGTGTGTGTGTGTGTGTGTTGTCGGTGTGTGTGTGTGTGTTGTCGGTGTGTGTGTGTTGTCGGTGTGTGTGTGTGTGTGTGTTGTCGGTGTGTGTGTGTGTGTGTTGTCGGTGTGTGTGTGTGTGTGTGTTGTCAGTGTGTGTGTGTGTGTGTGTTGTCGGTGTGTGTGTGTGTGTGTGTGTTGTCGGTGTGTGTGTGTGTGTGTGTTTTCGGTGTGTGTGTGTGTGTGTTGTCGGTGTGTGTGTGTGTGTGTGTTGTCGGTGTGTGTGTGTGTTGTCGGTGTGTGTGTGTGTGTGTGTGTTGTCGGTGTGTGTGTGTGTGTGTTGTCGGTGTGTGTGTGTGTGTGTGTTGTCAGTGTGTGTGTGTGTGTGAGTTGTCGGTGTGTCTGTGTGTGTGTTGTTGGTGTGTGTGTGTGTGTGTGTTGTCGGTGTGTGTGTGTTGTCGGTGTGTGTGTGTGTTTATGTGTTGTCGGTGTGTGTGTGTGTGTGTTGTCGGTGTGTGTGTGTGTGTTGTCGGTGTGTGTGTGTGTGTGTTGTCGGTGTGTGTGTGTGTGTTGTCGGTGTGTGTGTGTGTTGTCGGTGTGTGTGTGTGTTGTCGGTGTGTGTGTGTGTGTGTGTGTGTTGTCGGTGTGTGTGTGTGTGTTGTCGGTGTGTGTGTGTGTTGTCGGTGTGTGTGTGTGTGTGTTGTCGGTGTGTGTGTGTTTATGTGTTGTCGGTGTGTGTGTGTGTGTGTTGTCGGTGTGTGTGTGTGTGTGTGTTGTCGGTGTGTGTGTGTGTTGTCGGTGTGTGTGTGTGTGTGTTGTCGGTGTGTGTGTGTGTGTGTGTTGTCAGTGTGTGTGTGTGTGTGTGTTGTCGGTGTGTGTGTGTGTGTGTGTGTGTGTTGTCGGTGTGTGTGTGTGTGTGTGTTTTCGGTGTGTGTGTGTGTGTGTTGTCGGTGTGTGTGTGTGTGTGTGTGTGTTGTCGGTGTGTGTGTGTGTTGTCGGTGTGTGTGTGTGTGTGTGTGTGTGTGTGTGTGTGTTGTCGGTGTGTGTGTGTGTGTGTTGTCGGTGTGTGTGTGTGTTGTCGGTGTGTGTGTGTGTGTGTTGTCGGTGTGTGTGTGTGTGTGTTGTCAGTGTGTGTGTGTGTGTGTTGTCGGTGTGTGTGTGTTTATGTGTTGTCGGTGTGTGTGTGTGTGTGTTGTCGGTGTGTGTGTGTGTGTGTGTTGTCGGTGTGTGTGTGTGTGTTGTCGGTGTGTGTGTGTGTGTTGTCGGTGTGTGTTGTCGGTGTGTGTGTGTGTGTGTTGTCGGTGTGTGTGTGTGTGTGTTGTCGGTGTGTGTGTGTGTGTGTGTTGTCAGTGTGTGTGTGTGTGTGTGTGTTGTCGGTGTGTGTGTGTGTGTGTTGTCGGTGTGTGTGTGTGTGTGTTTTCGGTGTGTGTGTGTGTGTTGTCGGTGTGTGTGTGTGTGTGTGTTGTCGGTGTGTGTGTGTGTTGTCGGTGTGTGTGTGTGTGTGTGTGTGTGTGTGTGTTGTCGGTGTGTGTGTGTGTGTGTTGTCGGTGTGTGTGTGTGTGTGTTGTCAGTGTGTGTGTGTGTGTGTGTGTTGTCGGTGTGTGTGTGTGTGTGTTGTTGGTGTGTGTGTGTGTGTGTGTGTTGTCGGTGTGTGTGTGTTGTCGGTGTGTGTGTGTGTGTGTGTTGTCGGTGTGTGTGTGTGTGTGTTGTCTGTGTGTGTGTGTGTGTTGTCGGTGTGTGTGTGTGTGTGTTGTCGGTGTGTGTGTGTGTGTTGTCGGTGTGTGTGTGTGTGTGTTGTCGGTGTGTGTGTGTGTTGTCGGTGTGTGTGTGTGTGTGTGTGTGTGTGTGTGTTGTCGGTGTGTGTGTGTGTTGTCGGTGTGTATGTGTGTGTGTGTTGTCGGTGTGTTTGTGTGTGTGTTGTCGGTGTGTGTGTGTGTGTTGTCTGTGTGTGTGTGTGTGTTGTCGGTGTGTGTGTGTGTGTGTTGTCGGTGTGTGTGTGTGTTGTCGGTGTGTGTGTGTGTGTGTGTGTGTGTGTGTGTTGTCGGTGTGTGTGTGTGTTGTCGGTGTGTATGTGTGTGTGTGTTGTCGGTGTGTGTGTGTGTGTGTTGTCGGTGTGTGTGTGTGTGTTGTCGGTGTGTGTGTGTTTATGTGTTGTCGGTGTGTGTGTGTGTGTTGTCGGTGTGTGTGTGTTGTAGGTGTGTGTGTGTGTGTTGTCGGTGTGTGTGTGTGTTGTCGGTGTGTGTGTGTGTGTGTGTGTGTGTGTGTGTGTGTGTGTGTGTGTGTGTGTGTGTTGTCGGTGTGTGTGTGTGTTGTCGGTGTGTATGTGTGTGTGTGTTGTCGGTGTGTGTGTGTGTGTGTTGTGTGTGTGTGTGTTGTTTGTGTGTGTGTGTGTTGTCGGTGTGTGTGTGTGTGTTGTCGGTGTGTGTGTGTGTGTGTGTGTGTGTATGTGTGTGTGTGTGTGTGTGTGTGTGTGTGTGTGTGTGTGTGTGTTGTCGGTGTGTGTGTGTGTGTGTGTTGTCGGTGTGTGTGTGTGTGTTGCCGGTGTGTGTGTGTGTGTTGTCGGTGTGTGTGTGTGTTGTCGGTGTGTGTGTGTGTGTGTGTTGTCGGTGTGTGTGTGTGTGTGTGTTGTCGGTGTGTGTGTGTGTGTTGTCGGTGTGTGTGTGTGTGTGTTGTCGGTGTGTTGTCGGTGTGTGTGTGTGTGTTGTCGGTGTGTGTGTGTGTGTGTGTGTTTATGTGTTGTCGGTGTGTGTGTGTGTGTGTGTTGTCGGTGTGTGTGTGTGTTTATGTGTTGTCGGTGTGTGTGTGTGTGTGTTGTCGGTGTGTGTGTGTGTGTTGTCGGTGTGTGTGTGTGTGTGTGTTGTCGGTGTGTGTGTGTGTGTTGTCGGTGTGTGTGTGTGTTGTCGATGTGTGTGTGTGTTGTCGGTGTGTGTGTGTGTGTGTGTGTGTTGTCGGTGTGTGTGTGTGTGTTGTCGGTGTGTGTGTGTGTTGTCGGTGTGTGTGTGTGTGTGTGTTGTCAGTGTGTGTCTGTTTATGTGTTGTCGGTGTGTGTGTGTGTGTGTTGTCGGTGTGTGTGTGTGTGTGTGTTGTCGGTGTGTGTGTGTGTTGTCGGTGTGTGTGTGTGTGTTGTCGGTGTGTGTGTGTTGTCGGTGTGTGTGTGTGTGTGTGTTGTCGGTGTGTGTGTGTGTGTGTTGTCGGTGTGTGTGTGTGTGTGTGTTGTCAGTGTGTGTGTGTGTGTGTGTTGTCGGTGTGTGTGTGTGTGTGTGTTGTCGGTGTGGGTGTGTGTGTGTGTTTTCGGTGTGTGTGTGTGTGTGTTGTCGGTGTGTGTGTGTGTGTGTGTTGTCGGTGTGTGTGTGTGTTGTCGGTGTGTGTGTGTGTGTGTGTGTTGTCGGTGTGTGTGTGTGTGTGTTGTCGGTGTGTGTGTGTGTGTGTGTTGTCAGTGTGTGTGTGTGTGTGAGTTGTCGGTGTGTCTGTGTGTGTGTTGTTGGTGTGTGTGTGTGTGTGTGTTGTCGGTGTGTGTGTGTTGTCGGTGTGTGTGTGTGTTTATGTGTTGTCGGTGTGTGTGTGTGTGTGTTGTCGGTGTGTGTGTGTGTGTTGTCGGTGTGTGTGTGTGTGTGTTGTCGGTGTGTGTGTGTGTGTTGTCGGTGTGTGTGTGTGTTGTCGGTGTGTGTGTGTGTTGTCGGTGTGTGTGTGTGTGTGTGTGTGTTGTCGGTGTGTGTGTGTGTGTTGTCGGTGTGTGTGTGTGTTGTCGGTGTGTGTGTGTGTGTGTTGTCGGTGTGTGTGTGTTTATGTGTTGTCGGTGTGTGTGTGTGTGTGTTGTCGGTGTGTGTGTGTGTGTGTGTTGTCGGTGTGTGTGTGTGTTGTCGGTGTGTGTGTGTGTGTGTTGTCGGTGTGTGTGTGTGTGTGTTGTCAGTGTGTGTGTGTGTGTGTGTTGTCGGTGTGTGTGTGTGTGTGTGTGTGTGTTGTCGGTGTGTGTGTGTGTGTGTGTTTTCGGTGTGTGTGTGTGTGTGTTGTCAGTGTGTGTGTGTGTGTGTGTGTGTTGTCGGTGTGTGTGTGTGTTGTCGGTGTGTGTGTGTGTGTGTGTGTGTGTGTGTGTGTGTTGTCGGTGTGTGTGTGTGTGTGTTGTCGGTGTGTGTGTGTTGTCGGTGTGTGTGTGTGTGTGTTGTCGGTGTGTGTGTGTGTGTGTTGTCAGTGTGTGTGTGTGTGTGTTGTCGGTGTGTGTGTGTTTATGTGTTGTCGGTGTGTGTGTGTGTGTGTTGTCGGTGTGTGTGTGTGTGTGTGTTGTCGGTGTGTGTGTGTGTGTTGTCGGTGTGTGTGTGTGTGTTGTCGGTGTGTGTTGTCGGTGTGTGTGTGTGTGTGTGTTGTCGGTGTGTGTGTGTGTGTGTTGTCGGTGTGTGTGTGTGTGTGTGTTGTCAGTGTGTGTGTGTGTGTGTGTGTTGTCGGTGTGTGTGTGTGTGTGTTGTCGGTGTGTGTGTGTGTGTGTTTTCGGTGTGTGTGTGTGTGTTGTCGGTGTGTGTGTGTGTGTGTGTTGTCGGTGTGTGTGTGTGTTGTCGGTGTGTGTGTGTGTGTGTGTGTGTGTGTGTGTTGTCGGTGTGTGTGTGTGTGTGTTGTCGGTGTGTGTGTGTGTGTGTTGTCAGTGTGTGTGTGTGTGTGTGTGTTGTCGGTGTGTGTGTGTGTGTGTTGTTGGTGTGTGTGTGTGTGTGTGTGTTGTCGGTGTGTGTGTGTTGTCGGTGTGTGTGTGTGTGTGTGTTGTCGGTGTGTGTGTGTGTGTGTTGTCTGTGTGTGTGTGTGTGTTGTCGGTGTGTGTGTGTGTGTGTTGTCGGTGTGTGTGTGTGTGTTGTCGGTGTGTGTGTGTGTGTGTTGTCGGTGTGTGTGTGTGTTGTCGGTGTGTGTGTGTGTGTGTGTGTGTGTGTGTGTTGTCGGTGTGTGTGTGTGTTGTCGGTGTGTATGTGTGTGTGTGTTGTCGGTGTGTGTGTGTGTGTGTTGTCGGTGTGTGTGTGTGTGTTGTCAGTGTGTGTGTGTGTGTGTTGTCGGTGTGTGTGTGTGTGTGTTGTCGGTGTGTGTGTGTGTTGTGTGTGTGTGTGTTGTCGTTGTGTGTGTTGTCTGAGTGTGTGTGTGTGTGTGTTGTCGGTGTGTGTGTGTTGTCGGTGTGTGTGTGTGTGTTGTCGGTGTGTGTGTGTGTGTGTGTGTGTGTTGTCGGTGTGTGTGTGTGTGTGTGTTGTCGGTGTGTGTGTGTGTGTGTTGTCAGTGTGTCTGTGTGTGTGTGTTGTCGGTGTGTGTGTGTGTGTGTTGTCGGTGTGTGTGTGTGTGTGTTGTCGGTGTGTGTGTGTTGTGGGTGTGTGTGTGTGTGTGTTGTCTGTGTGTGTGTGTGTGTTGCTGGTGTTTGTGTGTGTGTGTGTGTTGTCGATGTGTGTGTGTGTGTGTGTGTGTGTGTGTGTGTTGTCGGTGTGTGTGTGTGTTGTCGGTGTGTGTGTGTGTTGTCGGTGTGTGTGTGTGTGTGTGTTGTCGGTGTGTGTGTGTGTGTTGTCAGTGTGTGTGTGTGTGTGTTGTCGGTGTGTGTGTGTTTATGTGTTGTCGGTGTGTGTGTGTGTGTGTTGTCGGTGTGTGTGTGTGTGTGTGTGTTGTCGGTGTGTGTGTGTGTTGTCGGTGTGTGTGTGTGTGTTGTCGGTGTGTGTGTGTTGTCGGTGTGTGTGTGTGTGTGTTGTCGGTGTGTGTGTGTGTGTGTTGTCGGTGTGTGTGTGTGTGTTGTCGGTGTGTGTGTGTGTGTGTTGTCGGTGTGTGTGTGTGTGTGTTGTCGGTGTGTGTGTGTGTTGTGTGTGTGTGTGTTGTCGGTGTGTGTGTTGTCTGAGTGTGTGTGTGTGTGTGTTGTCGGTGTGTGTGTGTTGTCGGTGTGTGTGTGTGTGTTGTCGGTGTGTGTGTGTGTGTGTTGTCGGTGTGTGTGTGTGTGTGTTGTCGGTGTGTGTGTGTGTGTGTTGTCGGTGTGTGTGTGTGTGTTGTCGGTGTGTGTGTGTGTGTGTTGTCGGTGTGTGTGTGTGTGTGTTGTCGGTGTGTGTGTGTGTGTGTGTGTGTGTGTGTGTGTGTGTTGTCGGTGTGTGTGTGTGTTGTCGGTGTGTGTGTGTGTTGTCGGTGTGTGTGTGTGTGTGTGTTGTCGGTGTGTGTGTGTGTGTGTTGTCAGTGTGTGTGTGTGTGTGTTGTCGGTGTGTGTGTGTTGTCGGTGTGTGTGTGTGTGTGTGTTGTCGGTGTGTGTGTGTGTGTGTTGTCGGTGTGTGTGTGTGTGTTGTCGGTGTGTGTGTGTGTGTGTTGTCGGTGTGTGTGTGTGTGTGTTGTCGGTGTGTGTGTGTGTGTGTGTTGTCGGTGTGTGTGTGTGTGTGTTGTCGGTGTGTGTGTGTGTGTGTGTTGTCGGTGTGTGTGTGTGTGTGTTGTCGGTGTGTGTGTGTGTGTGTTGTCGGTGTGTGTGTGTGTTGTGTGTGTGTGTTGTCGGTGTGTGTGTTGTCTGAGTGTGTGTGTGTGTGTGTTGTCGGTGTGTGTGTGTTGTCGGTGTGTGTGTGTGTGTGTGTTGTCGGTGTGTGTGTGTGTGTGTGTGTGTGTTGTCGGTGTGTGTGTGTGTGTGTGTTGTCGGTGTGTGTGTGTGTGTGTTGTCAGTGTGTCTGTGTGTGTGTGTTGTCGGTGTGTGTGTGTGTGTGTTGTCGGTGTGTGTGTGTGTGTGTGTGTTGTCGGTGTGTGTGTGTTGTGGGTGTGTGTGTGTGTGTGTTGTCTGTGTGTGTGTGTGTGTTGCTGGTGTTTGTGTGTGTGTGTGTGTTGTCGATGTGTGTGTGTGTGTGTTGTCGGTGTGTGTGGTGTGTGTGTGTGTGTGTGTGTGTTGTCGGTGTGTGTGTGTGTTGTCGGTGTGTGTGTGTGTTGTCGGTGTGTGTGTGTGTGTGTGTTGTCGGTGTGTGTGTGTGTGTGTTGTCAGTGTGTGTGTGTGTGTGTTGTCGGTGTGTGTGTGTTGTCGGTGTGTGTGTGTGTGTGTGTTGTCGGTGTGTGTGTGTGTGTGTTGTCGGTGTGTGTGTGTGTGTTGTCGGTGTGTGTGTGTGTGTGTTGTCGGTGTGTGTGTGTGTGTGTTGTCGGTGTGTGTGTGTGTGTGTTGTCGGTGTGTGTGTGTGTGTGTTGTCGGTGTGTGTGTGTGTGTTGTGTGTGTGTGTGTTGTTTGTGTGTGTGTGTGTTGTCGGTGTGTGTGTGTGTGTGTTGTCGGTGTGTGTGTGTGTGTTGTCGGTGTGTGTGTGTGTGTGTTGTCGGTGTGTGTGTGTGTGTTGTCGGTGTGTGTGTGTGTGTGTTGTCGGTGTGTGTGTGTGTGTTGTCAGTGTGTGTGTGTGTGTGTTGTCGGTGTGTGTGTGTGTGTGTTGTCGGTGTGTGTGTGTGTTGTGGGTGTGTGTGTGTTGTCGGTGTGTGTGTGTGTGTTGTCGGTGTGTGTGTGTGTTGTGTGTGTGTGTGTTGTCGGTGTGTGTGTTGTCTGAGTGTGTGTGTGTGTGTGTGTGTTGTCGGTGTGTGTGTTGTCGGTGTGTGTGTGTGTGTGTGTTGTCGGTGTGTGTGTGTGTGTGTGTGTGTTGTCGGTGTGTGTGTGTGTGTGTTGTCGGTGTGTGTGTGTGTGTGTTGTCAGTGTGTGTGTGTGTGTGTGTTGTCGGTGTGTGTGTGTGTGTGTTGTCGGTGTGTGTGTGTGTTTTTGTGTTGTTGGTGTATGTGTGTTGTGGGTGTGTGTGTGTGTGTGTTGTCGGTGTGGGTGTGTGTGTTGCTGGTGTTTGTGTGTGTGTGTGTTGTCGATGTGTGTGTGTGTGTGTTGTCGGTGTGTGTGTGTGTGTGTGTGTGTGTGTGTGTGTGTGTGTTGTCGGTGTGTGTGTGTGTGTGTGTTGTCGGTGTGTGTGTGTGTGTTGTGTGTGTGTGTGTGTTGTCGGTGTGTGTGTGTGTGTTGTCGGTGTGTGTGTGTGTGTGTTGTCGGTGTGTGTGTGTGTGTGTTGTCGGTGTGTGTGTGTGTGTGTTGTGTGTGTGTGTGTTGTTTGTGTGTGTGTGTGTTGTCGGTGTGTGTGTGTGTGTGTTGTCGGTGTGTGTGTGTGTGTGTGTGTGTGTGTGTGTGTGTGTGTGTGTGTGTTGTCGGTGTGTGTGTGTGTGTGTGTTGTCGGTGTGTGTGTGTGTGTTGCCGGTGTGTGTGTGTGTGTTGTCGGTGTGTGTGTGTGTTGTCGGTGTGTGTGTGTGTGTGTTGTCGGTGTGTGTGTGTGTGTGTTGTCGGTGTGTGTGTGTTGTCGGTGTGTGTGTGTGTGTGTTGTCGGTGTGTTGTCGGTGTGTGTGTGTGTGTTGTCGGTGTGTGTGTGTGTGTTGTCGGTGTGTGTGTGTGTTTATGTGTTGTCGGTGTGTGTGTGTGTGTGTTGTCGGTGTGTGTGTGTGTTTATGTGTTGTCGGTGTGTGTGTGTGTGTTGTCGGTGTGTGTGTGTGTGTTGTCGGTGTGTGTGTGTGTGTGTGTTGTCGGTGTGTGTGTGTGTGTTGTCGGTGTGTGTGTGTGTTGTCGGTGTGTGTGTGTGTTGTCGGTGTGTGTGTGTGTTGTCGGTGTGTGTGTGTGTGTTGTCGGTGTGTGTGTGTGTTGTCGGTGTGTGTGTGTGTGTGTGTGTTGTCGGTGTGTGTGTGTGTGTGTTGTCAGTGTGTGTGTGTGTGTGTTGTCGGTGTGTGTGTGTTTATGTGTTGTCGGTGTGTGTGTGTGTTGTCGGTGTGTGTGTGTGTTGTCGGTGTGTGTGTGTGTGTGTGTTGTCGGTGTGTGTGTGTGTTGTCGGTGTGTGTGTGTGTGTTGTCGGTGTGTGTGTGTTGTCGGTGTGTGTGTGTGTGTGTGTTGTCGGTGTGTGTGTGTGTGTGTTGTCGGTGTGTGTGTGTGTTGTCGGTGTGTGTGTGTGTTGTCGGTGTGTGTGTGTGTGTGTTGTCGGTGTGTGTGTGTGTGTTGTCGGTGTGTGTGTGTGTTTATGTGTTGTCGGTGTGTGTGTGTGTGTTGTCGGTGTGTGTGTGTGTGTGTGTTGTCGGTGTGTGTGTGTGTGTGTGTTGTCAGTGTGTGTGTGTGTGTGTTGTCGGTGTGTGTGTGTTTATGTGTTGTCGGTGTGTGTGTGTGTGTGTTGTCGGTGTGTGTGTGTGTGTGTGTTGTCGGTGTGTGTGTGTGTTGTCGGTGTGTGTGTGTTGTCGGTGTGTGTGTGTTGTCGGTGTGTGTGTGTGTGTGTTGTCGGTGTGTGTGTGTGTGTTGTCGGTGTGTGTGTGTGTGTGTGTGTTGTCGGTGTGTGTGTGTGTGTGTTGTCGGTGTGTGTGTGTGTGTGTTGTCGGTGTGTGTGTGTGTTGTTTGTGTGTGTGTTGTTTGTGTGTGTGTGTGTTGTCGGTGTGTGTGTGTGTGTTGTCGGTGTGTGTGTGTGTGTGTGTGTGTATGTGTGTGTGTGTGTGTGTGTGTGTGTGTGTGTGTGTTGTCGGTGTGTGTGTGTGTGTGTGTTGTCGGTGTGTGTGTGTGTGTTGCCGGTGTGTGTGTGTTGTCGGTGTGTGTGTGTGTTGTCGGTGTGTGTGTGTGTGTGTTGTCGGTGTGTGTGTGTGTGTGTGTTGTCGGTGTGTGTGTGTGTGTTGTCGGTGTGTGTGTGTGTGTGTTGTCGGTGTGTTGTCGGTGTGTGTGTGTGTGTTGTCGGTGTGTGTGTGTGTGTGTTGTCGGTGTGTGTGTGTGTTTATGTGTTGTCGGTGTGTGTGTGTGTGTGTTGTCGGTGTGTGTGTGTGTTTATGTGTTGTCGGTGTGTGTGTGTGTGTGTTGTCGGTGTGTCTGTGTGTGTTGTCGGTGTGTGTGTGTGTGTGTGTTGTCGGTGTGTGTGTGTGTGTTGTCGGTGTGTGTGTGTGTTGTCGGTGTGTGTGTGTGTTGTCGGTGTGTGTGTGTGTGTGTGTGTGTTGTCGGTGTGTGTGTGTGTGTTGTCGGTGTGTGTGTCTGTTGTCGGTGTGTGTGTGTGTGTGTTGTCGGTATGTGTGTGTTTATGTGTTGTCGGTGTGTGTGTGTGTGTGTTGTCGGTGTGTGTGTGTGTGTGTGTTGTCGGTGTGTGTGTGTGTTGTCGGTGTGTGTGTGTGTGTTGTCGGTGTGTGTGTGTTGTCGGTGTGTGTGTGTGTGTGTGTTGTCGGTGTGTGTGTGTGTGTGTTGTCGGTGTGTGTGTGTGTGTGTGTTGTCAGTGTGTGTGTGTGTGTGTGTTGTCGGTGTGTGTGTGTGTGTGTGTGTGTTGTCGGTGTGTGTGTGTGTGTGTTGTCGGTGTGTGTGTGTGTGTGTTGTCGGTGTGTGTGTGTGTGTGTTGTCAGTGTGTGTGTGTGTGTGTTGTCGGTGTGTGTGTGTTTATGTGTTGTCGGTGTGTGTGTGTGTGTGTTGTCGGTGTGTGTGTGTGTGTGTGTTGTCGGTGTGTGTGTGTGTTGTCGGTGTGTGTGTGTGTGTTGTCGGTGTGTGTTGTCGGTGTGTGTGTGTGTGTGTGTTGTCGGTGTGTGTGTGTGTGTGTTGTCGGTGTGTGTGTGTGTGTGTGTTGTCAGTGTGTGTGTGTGTGTGTGTTGTCGGTGTGTGTGTGTGTGTGTGTTGTCGGTGTGTGTGTGTGTGTGTTTTCGGTGTGTGTGTGTGTGTTGTCGGTGTGTGTGTGTGTGTGTGTTGTCGGTGTGTGTGTGTGTTGTCGGTGTGTGTGTGTGTGTGTGTGTGTGTGTTGTCGGTGTGTGTGTGTGTGTGTTGTCGGTGTGTGTGTGTGTTGTCAGTGTGTGTGTGTGTGTGTGTGTTGTCGGTGTGTGTGTGTGTGTGTTGTTGGTGTGTGTGTGTGTGTGTGTGTTGTCGGTGTGTGTGTGTTGTCGGTGTGTGTGTGTGTGTGTTGTCGGTGTGTGTGTGTGTGTGTTGTCTGTGTGTGTGTGTGTGTTGTCGGTGTGTGTGTGTGTGTGTTGTCGGTGTGTGTGTGTGTGTTGTCGGTGTGTGTGTGTGTGTGTTGTCGGTGTGTGTGTGTGTTGTCGGTGTGTGTGTGTGTGTGTGTGTGTGTGTGTGTTGTCGGTGTGTGTGTGTGTTGTCGGTGTGTATGTGTGTGTGTGTTGTCGGTGTGTGTGTGTGTGTGTTGTCGGTGTGTGTGTGTGTGTTGTCAGTGTGTGTGTGTGTGTGTTGTCGGTGTGTGTGTGTGTGTGTTGTCGGTGTGTGTGTGTGTTGTGTGTGTGTGTTGTCGGTGTGTGTGTTGTCTGAGTGTGTGTGTGTGTGTGTTGTCGGTGTGTGTGTGTTGTCTGAGTGTGTGTGTGTGTGTGTTGTCGGTGTGTGTGTGTTGTCGGTGTGTGTGTGTGTGTGTGTTGTCGGTGTGTGTGTGTGTGTGTGTGTGTTGTCGGTGTGTGTGTGTGTGTGTGTTGTCGGTGTGTGTGTGTGTGTGTTGTCAGTGTGTCTGTGTGTGTGTGTTGTCGGTGTGTGTGTGTGTGTTGTCGGTGTGTGTGTGTGTGTGTTGTCGGTGTGTGTGTGTTGTGGGTGTGTGTGTGTGTGTGTTGTCTGTGTGTGTGTGTGTGTTGCTGGTGTTTGTGTGTGTGTGTGTGTGTTGTCGATGTGTGTGTGTGTGTGTTGTCGGTGTGTGTGTGTGTGTGTGTGTGTGTGTGTGTGTGTGTGTTGTCGGTGTGTGTGTGTGTTGTCGGTGTGTGTGTGTGTTGTCGGTGTGTGTGTGTGTGTGTGTTGTCGGTGTGTGTGTGTGTGTTGTCAGTGTGTGTGTGTGTGTGTTGTCGGTGTGTGTGTGTTTATGTGTTGTCGGTGTGTGTGTGTGTGTGTTGTCGGTGTGTGTGTGTGTGTGTGTTGTCGGTGTGTGTGTGTGTTGTCGGTGTGTGTGTGTGTGTTGTCGGTGTGTGTGTGTTGTCGGTGTGTGTGTGTGTGTGTGTTGTCGGTGTGTGTGTGTGTGTGTTGTCGGTGTGTGTGTGTGTGTTGTCGGTGTGTGTGTGTGTGTGTTGTCGGTGTGTGTGTGTGTGTGTTGTCGGTGTGTGTGTGTGTGTGTTGTCGGTGTGTGTGTGTGTTGTGTGTGTGTGTGTTGTCGGTGTGTGTGTTGTCTGAGTGTGTGTGTGTGTGTGTTGTCGGTGTGTGTGTGTTGTCGGTGTGTGTGTGTGTGTGTGTTGTCGGTGTGTGTGTGTGTGTGTGTGTGTGTTGTCGGTGTGTGTGTGTGTGTGTGTTGTCGGTGTGTGTGTGTGTGTGTTGTCAGTGTGTCTGTGTGTGTGTGTTGTCGGTGTGTGTGTGTGTGTGTTGTCGGTGTGTGTGTGTGTGTGTTGTCGGTGTGTGTGTGTTGTGGGTGTGTGTGTGTGTGTGTTGTCTGTGTGTGTGTGTGTGTTGCTGGTGTTTGTGTGTGTGTGTGTGTTGTCGATGTGTGTGTGTGTGTGTTGTCGGTGTGTGTGTGTGTGTGTGTGTGTGTGTGTGTGTTGTCGGTGTGTGTGTGTGTTGTCGGTGTGTGTGTGTGTTGTCGGTGTGTGTGTGTGTGTGTGTTGTCGGTGTGTGTGTGTGTGTTGTCAGTGTGTGTGTGTGTGTGTTGTCGGTGTGTGTGTGTTGTCGGTGTGTGTGTGTGTGTGTGTTGTCGGTGTGTGTGTGTGTGTGTTGTCGGTGTGTGTGTGTGTGTTGTCGGTGTGTGTGTGTGTGTGTTGTCGGTGTGTGTGTGTGTGTGTTGTCGGTGTGTGTGTGTGTGTGTTGTCGGTGTGTGTGTGTGTTGTCGGTGTGTGTGTGTGTGTGTTGTGTGTGTGTGTGTTGTTTGTGTGTGTGTGTGTTGTGGGTGTGTGTGTGTGTGTGTTGTCGGTGTGTGTGTGTGTGTTGTCGGTGTGTGTGTGTGTGTGTTGTCGGTGTGTGTGTGTGTTGTCGGTGTGTGTGTGTGTGTGTGTGTGTGTGTGTGTGTGTTGTCGGTGTGTGTGTGTGTTGTCGGTGTGTATGTGTGTGTGTGTTGTCGGTGTGTGTGTGTGTGTGTTGTCGGTGTGTGTGTGTGTGTTGTCAGTGTGTGTGTGTGTGTGTTGTCGGTGTGTGTGTGTGTGTGTTGTCGGTGTGTGTGTGTGTTGTGGGTGTGTGTGTGTTGTCGGTGTGTGTGTGTGTGTGTTGTCGGTGTGTGTGTGTGTTGTGTGTGTGTGTGTTGTCGGTGTGTGTGTTGTCTGAGTGTGTGTGTGTGTGTGTGTGTTGTCGGTGTGTGTGTTGTCGGTGTGTGTGTGTGTGTGTGTGTGTTGTCGGTGTGTGTGTGTGTGTGTTGTCGGTGTGTGTGTGTGTGTGTTGTCAGTGTGTGTGTGTGTGTGTGTTGTCGGTGTGTGTGTGTGTGTGTTGTCGGTGTGTGTGTGTGTTTTTGTGTTGTTGGTGTATGTGTGTTGTGGGTGTGTGTGTGTGTGTGTTGTCGGTGTGGGTGTGTGTGTTGCTGGTGTTTGTGTGTGTGTGTGTTGTCGATGTGTGTGTGTGTGTGTTGTCGGTGTGTGTGTGTGTGTGTGTGTGTGTGTGTGTGTGTGTGTGTGTGTGTGTGTGTGTGTTGTCGGTGTGTGTGTGTGTGTGTGTTGTCGGTGTGTGTGTGTGTGTTGTGTGTTTGTGTGTGTTGTCGGTGTGTGTGTGTGTGTTGTCGGTGTGTGTGTGTGTGTGTTGTCGGTGTGTGTGTGTGTGTGTTGTCGGTGTGTGTGTGTGTGTGTTGTGTGTGTGTGTGTTGTTTGTGTGTGTGTGTGTTGTCGGTGTGTGTGTGTGTGTGTTGTCGGTGTGTGTGTGTGTGTGTGTGTGTGTGTGTGTGTGTGTGTGTGTGTGTGTGTGTTGTCGGTGTGTGTGTGTGTGTGTGTTGTCGGTGTGTGTGTGTGTGTTGCCGGTGTGTGTGTGTGTGTTGTCGGTGTGTGTGTGTGTGTGTTGTCGGTGTGTGTGTGTGTGTGTTGTCGGTGTGTGTGTGTGTGTGTGTGTTGTCGGTGTGTGTGTGTTGTCGGTGTGTGTGTGTGTGTGTTGTCGGTGTGTGTGTGTTGTCGGTGTGTGTGTGTGTGTTGTCGGTGTGTGTGTGTGTTTATGTGTTGTCGGTGTGTGTGTGTGTGTGTTGTCGGTGTGTGTGTGTGTTTATGTGTTGTCGGTGTGTGTGTGTGTGTTGTCGGTGTGTGTGTGTGTGTTGTCGGTGTGTGTGTGTGTGTGTGTTGTCGGTGTTTGTGTGTGTGTTGTCGGTGTGTGTGTGTGTTGTCGGTGTGTGTGTGTGTTGTCGGTGTGTGTGTGTGTGTGTTGTCGGTGTGTGTGTGTGTGTTGTCGGTGTGTGTGTGTGTTGTCGGTGTGTGTGTGTGTGTGTGTGTTGTCGGTGTGTGTGTGTGTGTGTTGTCAGTGTGTGTGTGTGTGTGTTGTCGGTGTGTGTGTGTTTATGTGTTGTCGGTGTGTGTGTGTGTGTGTTGTCGGTGTGTGTGTGTGTGTGTGTTGTCGGTGTGTGTGTGTGTTGTCGGTGTGTGTGTGTGTGTTGTCGGTGTGTGTGTGTTGTCGGTGTGTGTGTGTGTGTGTGTTGTCGGTGTGTGTGTGTGTGTGTTGTCGGTGTGTGTGTGTGTTGTCGGTGTGTGTGTGTGTTGTCGGTGTGTGTGTGTGTGTGTTGTCGGTGTGTGTGTGTGTGTTGTCGGTGTGTGTGTGTGTTTATGTGTTGTCGGTGTGTGTGTGTGTGTTGTCGGTGTGTGTGTGTGTGTGTGTTGTCGGTGTGTGTGTGTGTGTGTTGTCAGTGTGTGTGTGTGTGTGTTGTCGGTGTGTGTGTGTTTATGTGTTGTCGGTGTGTGTGTGTGTGTGTTGTCGGTGTGTGTGTGTGTGTGTGTTGTCGGTGTGTGTGTGTGTTGTCGGTGTGTGTGTGTTGTCGGTGTGTGTGTGTTGTCGGTGTGTGTGTGTGTTTGTTGTCGGTGTGTGTGTGTGTGTTGTCGGTGTGTGTGTGTGTGTGTGTTGTCGGTGTGTGTGTGTGTGTGTTGTCGGTGTGTGTGTGTGTGTGTTGTCGGTGTGTGTGTGTGTTGTGTGTGTGTGTGTTGTTTGTGTGTGTGTGTGTTGTCGGTGTGTGTGTGTGTGTTGTCGGTGTGTGTGTGTGTGTGTGTGTGTGTATGTGTGTGTGTGTGTGTGTGTGTGTGTGTGTGTGTGTGTGTGTTGTCGGTGTGTGTGTGTGTGTGTGTTGTCGGTGTGTGTGTGTGTGTTGCCGGTGTGTGTGTGTGTGTTGTCGGTGTGTGCGTGTGTTGTCGGTGTGTGTGTGTGTGTGTTGTCGGTGTGTGTGTGTGTGTGTGTTGTCGGTGTGTGTGTGTGTGTTGTCGGTGTGTGTGTGTGTGTGTTGTCGGTGTGTTGTCGGTGTGTGTGTGTGTGTTGTCGGTGTGTGTGTGTGTGTGTGTTGTCGGTGTGTGTGTGTGTTTATGTGTTGTCGGTGTGTGTGTGTGTTTATGTGTTGTCGGTGTGTGTGTGTGTGTGTTGTCGGTGTGTGTGTGTGTGTGTTGTCGGTGTGTGTGTGTGTGTTGTCGGTGTGTGTGTGTGTGTGTGTTGTCGGTGTGTGTGTGTGTGTTGTCGGTGTGTGTGTGTGTTGTCGGTGTGTGTGTGTGTTGTCGGTGTGTGTGTGTGTGTGTGTGTTGTCGGTGTGTGTGTGTGTGTTGTCGGTGTGTGTGTGTGTTGTCGGTGTGTGTGTGTGTGTGTTGTCGGTGTGTGTGTGTTTATGTGTTGTCGGTGTGTGTGTGTGTGTGTTGTCGGTGTGTGTGTGTGTGTGTGTTGTCGGTGTGTGTGTGTGTTGTCGGTGTGTGTGTGTGTGTTGTCGGTGTGTGTGTGTTGTCGGTGTGTGTGTGTGTGTGTGTTGTCGGTGTGTGTGTGTGTGTGTTGTCGGTGTGTGTGTGTGTGTGTGTTGTCAGTGTGTGTGTGTGTGTGTGTTGTCGGTGTGTGTGTGTGTGTGTGTGTGTTGTCGGTGTGTGTGTGTGTGTGTTTTCGGTGTGTGTGTGTGTGTGTTGTCGGTGTGTGTGTGTGTGTGTGTTGTCGGTGTGTGTGTGTGTTGTCGGTGTGTGTGTGTGTGTGTGTGTGTGTGTGTGTTGTCGGTGTGTGTGTGTGTGTGTTGTCGGTGTGTGTGTGTGTGTGTGTTGTCAGTGTGTGTGTGTGTGTGTGTGTTGTCGGTGTGTCTGTGTGTGTGTTGTTGGTGTGTGTGTGTGTGTGTGTTGTCGGTGTGTGTGTGTTGTCGGTGTGTGTGTGTTTGTGTTGTCGGTGTGTGTTGTCTGTGTGTGTGTGTGTGTTGTCGGTGTGTGTGTGTTTATGTGTTGTCGGTGTGTGTGTGTGTGTTGTCGGTGTGTGTGTGTGTGTTGTAGGTGTGTGTGTGTGTGTTGTCGGTGTGTGTGTGTGTTGTCGGTGTGTGTGTGTGTGTGTGTGTGTTGTTGTCGGTGTGTGTGTGTGTTGTCGGTGTGTATGTGTGTGTGTGTTGTCGGTGTGTGTGTGTGTGTGTTGTGTGTGTGTGTGTTGTTTGTGTGTGTGTGTGTGTTGTCGGTGTGTGTGTGTGTGTTGTCGGTGTGTGTGTGTGTGTTGTCGGTGTGTGTGTGTGTTTATGTGTTGTCGGTGTGTGTGTGTGTGTGTTGTCGGTGTGTGTGTGTGTTTATGTGTTGTCGGTGTGTGTGTGTGTGTTGTCGGTGTGTGTGTGTGTGTTGTCGGTGTGTGTGTGTGTGTGTGTTGTCGGTGTGTGTGTGTGTGTTGTCGGTGTGTGTGTGTGTTGTCGGTGTGTGTGTGTGTTGTCGGTGTGTGTGTGTGTGTGTTGTCGGTGTGTGTGTGTGTGTTGTCGGTGTGTGTGTGTGTTGTCGGTGTGTGTGTGTGTGTGTGTGTTGTCGGTGTGTGTGTGTGTGTGTTGTCGTGTGTGTGTGTGTGTGTTGTCGGTGTGTGTGTGTTTGTGTTGTCGGTGTGTGTGTGTGTGTGTTGTCGGTGTGTGTGTGTGTGTGTGTTGTCGGTGTGTGTGTGTGTTGTCGGTGTGTGTGTGTGTGTTGTCGGTGTGTGTGTGTTGTCGGTGTGTGTGTGTGTGTGTGTTGTCGGTGTGTGTGTGTGTGTGTTGTCGGTGTGTGTGTGTGTTGTCGGTGTGTGTGTGTGTTGTCGGTGTGTGTGTGTGTGTGTTGTCGGTGTGTGTGTGTGTGTTGTCGGTGTGTGTGTGTGTATGTGTTGTCGGTGTGTGTGTGTGTGTTGTCGGTGTGTGTGTGTGTGTGTGTTGTCGGTGTGTGTGTGTGTGTGTTGTCAGTGTGTGTGTGTGTGTGTTGTCGGTGTGTGTGTGTGTGTGTTGTCGGTGTGTGTGTGTGTGTGTTGTCGGTGTGTGTGTGTGTGTGTGTTGTCGTGTGTGTGTGTGTGTTGTCGGTGTGTGTGTGTGTGTCGGTGTGTGTGTGTTGTCGGTGTGTGTGTGTGTGTGTTGTCGGTGTGTGTGTGTGTGTTGTCGGTGTGTGTGTGTGTGTGTGTTGTCGGTGTGTGTGTGTGTGTGTTGTCGGTGTGTGTGTGTGTGTGTTGTCGGTGTGTGTGTGTGTTGTGTGTGTGTGTGTTGTGTCTGTGTGTGTGTGTTGTCGGTGTGTGTGTGTGTGTTGTCGGTGTGTGTGTGTGTGTGTGTGTGTGTGTGTGTGTGTGTGTGTTGTGTGTGTGTGTGTGTGTGTTGTCGGTGTGTGTGTGTGTGTGTGTTGTCGGTGTGTGTGTGTGTGTTGTCGGTGTGTGTGTGTGTGTTGTCGGTGTGTGTGTGTGTTGTCGGTGTGTGTGTGTGTGTGTTGTCGGTGTGTGTGTGTGTGTGTGTTGTCGGTGTGTGTGTGTGTGTTGTCGGTGTGTGTGTGTGTGTGTTGTCGGTGTGTTGTCGGTGTGTGTATGTGTGTTGTCGGTGTGTGTGTGTGTGTGTTGTCGGTGTGTGTGTGTGTTTTGTGTTGTCGGTGTGTGTGTGTGTGTGTTGTCGGTGTGTGTGTGTGTTTATGTGTTGTCGGTGTGTGTGTGTGTGTGTTGTCGGTGTGTGTGTGTGTGTTGTCGGTGTGTGTGTGTGTGTGTGTTGTCGGTGTGTGTGTGTGTGTTGTCGGTGTGTGTGTGTGTTGTCGGTGTGTGTGTGTGTTGTCGTGTGTGTGTGTGTGTTGTCGGTGTGTGTGTGTGTGTGTTGTCGGTGTGTGTGTGTTATGTGTTGTCGGTGTGTGTGTGTGTGTGTTGTCGGTGTGTGTGTGTGTGTGTGTTGTCGGTGTGTGTGTGTGTTGTCGGTGTGTGTGTGTGTGTTGTCGGTGTGTGTGTGTTGTCGGTGTGTGTGTGTGTGTGTGTTGTCGGTGTGTGTGTGTGTGTGTTGTCGGTGTGTGTGTGTGTGTGTGTTGTCAGTGTGTGTGTGTGTGTGTGTTGTCGGTGTGTGTGTGTGTGTGTGTGTGTTGTCGGTGTGTGTGTGTGTGTGTTGTCGGTGTGTGTGTGTGTGTGTTGTCGGTGTGTGTGTGTGTGTGTGTTGTCGGTGTGTGTGTGTGTTGTCGGTGTGTGTGTGTGTGTGTGTGTGTGTGTGTTGTCGGTGTGTGTGTGTGTGTGTTGTCGGTGTGTGTGTGTGTGTGTGTTGTCAGTGTGTGTGTGTGTGTGTGTGTTGTCGGTGTGTCTGTGTGTGTGTTGTTGGTGTGTGTGTGTGTGTGTGTTGTCGTGTGTGTGTGTGTTGTCGGTGTGTGTGTGTTTGTGTTGTCGGTGTGTGTGTGTGTGTGTTGTCTGTGTGTGTGTGTGTGTGTTGTCGGTGTGTGTGTGTTTGTGTTGTCGGTGTGTGTGTGTGTGTGTGTTGTCGGTGTGTGTGTGTGTGTGTTGTCGGTGTGTGTGTGTGTGTGTGTTGTCAGTGTGTGTGTGTGTGTGTGTTGTCGGTGTGTGTGTGTGTGTGTGTGTGTTGTCGGTGTGTGTGTGTGTGTGTTTTCGGTGTGTGTGTGTGTGTGTTGTCGGTGTGTGTGTGTGTGTGTGTTGTCGGTGTGTGTGTGTGTTGTCGGTGTGTGTGTGTGTGTGTGTGTGTGTGTGTGTGTTGTCGGTGTGTGTGTGTGTGTGTTGTCGGTGTGTGTGTGTGTGTGTGTTGTCAGTGTGTGTGTGTGTGTGTGTGTTGTCGGTGTGTCTGTGTGTGTGTTGTTGGTGTGTGTGTGTGTGTGTTGTCGGTGTGTGTGTGTTGTCGGTGTGTGTGTGTGTGTGTTGTCGGTGTGTGTTGTCTGTGTGTGTGTGTGTGTTGTCGGTGTGTGTGTGTTTATGTGTTGTCGGTGTGTGTGTGTGTGTTGTCGGTGTGTGTGTGTGTGTTGTAGGTGTGTGTGTGTGTGTTGTCGGTGTGTGTGTGTGTTGTCGGTGTGTGTGTGTGTGTGTGTGTGTGTGTGTGTTGTCGGTGTGTGTGTGTGTTGTCGGTGTGTATGTGTGTGTGTGTTGTCGGTGTGTGTGTGTGTGTGTTGTGTGTGTGTGTGTTGTTTGTGTGTGTGTGTGTGTTGTCGGTGTGTGTGTGTGTGTTGTCGGTGTGTGTGTGTGTGTTGTCGGTGTGTGTGTGTGTTTTGTGTTGTCGGTGTGTGTGTGTGTGTGTTGTCGGTGTGTGTGTGTGTTTATGTGTTGTCGGTGTGTGTGTGTGTGTTGTCGGTGTGTGTGTGTGTGTTGTCGGTATGTGTGTGTGTGTGTGTTGTCGGTGTGTGTGTGTGTGTTGTCGGTGTGTGTGTGTGTTGTCGGTGTGTGTGTGTGTTGTCGGTGTGTGTGTGTGTGTGTTGTCGGTGTGTGTGTGTGTGTTGTCGGTGTGTGTGTGTGTTGTCGGTGTGTTGTCGGTGTGTGTGTGTGTGTTGTCGGTGTGTGTGTGTGTGTGTTGTCGGTGTGTGTGTGTGTTTATGTGTTGTCGGTGTGTGTGTGTGTGTGTTGTCGGTGTGTGTGTGTGTTTATGTGTTGTCGGTGTGTGTGTGTGTGTGTTGTCGGTGTGTGTGTGTGTGTTGTCGGTGTGTGTGTGTGTGTGTGTTGTCGGTGTGTGTGTGTGTGTGTTGTCGGTGTGTGTGTGTGTTGTCGGTGTGTGTGTGTGTTGTCGGTGTGTGTGTGTGTGTGTGTGTGTTGTCGGTGTGTGTGTGTGTGTTGTCGGTGTGTGTGTGTGTTGTCGGTGTGTGTGTGTGTTTATGTGTTGTCGGTGTGTGTGTGTGTGTGTTGTCGGTGTGTGTGTGTGTTTATGTGTTGTCGGTGTGTGTGTGTTGTCGGTGTGTGTGTGTGTGTTGTCGGTATGTGTGTGTGTGTGTGTTGTCGGTGTGTGTGTGTGTGTTGTCGGTGTGTGTGTGTGTTGTCGGTGTGTGTGTGTGTTGTCGGTGTGTGTGTGTGTGTGTTGTCGGTGTGTGTGTGTGTGTTGTCGGTGTGTGTGTGTGTTGTCGGTGTGTGTGTGTGTGTGTGTGTTGTCGGTGTGTGTGTGTGTGTGTTGTCAGTGTGTGTGTGTGTGTGTTGTCGGTGTGTGTGTGTTTATGTGTTGTCGGTGTGTGTGTGTGTGTGTTGTCGGTGTGTGTGTGTGTGTGTGTTGTCGGTGTGTGTGTGTGTTGTCGGTGTGTGTGTGTGTGTTGTCGGTGTGTGTGTGTTGTCGGTGTGTGTGTGTGTGTGTGTGTTGTCGGTGTGTGTGTGTGTGTGTTGTCGGTGTGTGTGTGTGTTGTCGGTGTGTGTGTGTGTTGTCGGTGTGTGTGTGTGTGTGTTGTCGGTGTGTGTGTGTGTGTTGTCGGTGTGTGTGTGTGTTTATGTGTTGTCGGTGTGTGTGTGTGTGTTGTCGGTGTGTGTGTGTGTGTGTGTTGTCGGTGTGTGTGTGTGTGTGTTGTCAGTGTGTGTGTGTGTGTGTTGTCGGTGTGTGTGTGTTTATGTGTTGTCGGTGTGTGTGTGTGTGTGTTGTCGGTGTGTGTGTGTGTGTGTGTTGTCGGTGTGTGTGTGTGTTGTCGGTGTGTGTGTGTGTTTGTTGTCGGTGTGTGTGTGTGTGTTGTCGGTGTGTGTGTGTGTGTGTGTTGTCGGTGTGTGTGTGTGTGTGTTGTCGGTGTGTGTGTGTGTTGTGTGTGTGTGTGTTGTTTGTGTGTGTGTGTGTTGTCGGTGTGTGTGTGTGTGTTGTCGGTGTGTGTGTGTGTGTGTGTTGTCGGTGTGTGTGTGTGTTGTCGGTGTGTGTGTGTTGTCGGTGTGTGTGTGTTGTCGGTGTGTGTGTGTGTTTGTTGTCGGTGTGTGTGTGTGTGTTGTCGGTGTGTGTGTGTGTGTGTTGTCGGTGTGTGTGTGTGTGTGTGTTGTCAGTGTGTGTGTGTGTGTGTGTGTTGTCGGTGTGTCTGTGTGTGTGTTGTTGGTGTGTGTGTGTGTGTGTGTTGTCGGTGTGTGTGTGTTGTCGGTGTGTGTGTGTTTGTGTTGTCGGTGTGTGTGTGTGTGTGTTGTCTGTGTGTGTGTGTGTGTTGTCGGTGTGTGTGTGTTTATGTGTTGTCGGTGTGTGTGTGTGTGTGTGTTGTCGGTGTGTGTGTGTGTGTGTTGTCGGTGTGTGTGTGTGTGTGTGTTGTCAGTGTGTGTGTGTGTGTGTGTTGTCGGTGTGTGTGTGTGTGTGTGTGTGTTGTCGGTGTGTGTGTGTGTGTGTTTTCGGTGTGTGTGTGTGTGTGTTGTCGGTGTGTGTGTGTGTGTGTGTTGTCGGTGTGTGTGTGTGTTGTCGGTGTGTGTGTGTGTGTGTGTGTGTGTGTGTGTTGTCGGTGTGTGTGTGTGTGTGTTGTCGGTGTGTGTGTGTGTGTGTGTTGTCAGTGTGTGTGTGTGTGTGTGTGTTGTCGGTGTGTCTGTGTGTGTGTTGTTGGTGTGTGTGTGTGTGTGTTGTCGGTGTGTGTGTGTTGTCGGTGTGTGTGTGTTTGTGTTGTCGGTGTGTGTTGTCTGTGTGTGTGTGTGTGTTGTCGGTGTGTGTGTGTTTATGTGTTGTCGGTGTGTGTGTGTGTGTTGTCGGTGTGTGTGTGTGTGTTGTAGGTGTTTGTGTGTGTGTTGTCGGTGTGTGTGTGTGTTGTCGGTGTGTGTGTGTGTGTGTGTGTGTGTGTGTTGTCGGTGTGTGTGTGTGTTGTCGGTGTGTATGTGTGTGTGTGTTGTCGGTGTGTGTGTGTGTGTGTTGTGTGTGTGTGTGTTGTTTGTGTGTGTGTGTGTGTTGTCGGTGTGTGTGTGTGTGTTGTCGGTGTGTGTGTGTGTGTTGTCGGTGTGTGTGTGTGTTTATGTGTTGTCGGTGTGTGTGTGTGTGTGTTGTCGGTGTGTGTGTGTGTTTATGTGTTGTCGGTGTGTGTGTGTGTGTTGTCGGTGTGTGTGTGTGTGTTGTCGGTGTGTGTGTGTGTGTGTGTTGTCGGTGTGTGTGTGTGTGTTGTCGGTGTGTGTGTGTGTTGTCGGTGTGTGTGTGTGTTGTCGGTGTGTGTGTGTGTGTGTTGTCGGTGTGTGTGTGTGTGTTGTCGGTGTGTGTGTGTGTTGTCGGTGTGTGTGTGTGTGTGTGTGTTGTCGGTGTGTGTGTGTGTGTGTTGTCGGTGTGTGTGTGTTTATGTGTTGTCGGTGTGTGTGTGTGTGTGTTGTCGGTGTGTGTGTGTGTGTGTGTTGTCGGTGTGTGTGTGTGTTGTCGGTGTGTGTGTGTGTGTTGTCGGTGTGTGTGTGTTGTCGGTGTGTGTGTGTGTGTGTGTGTTGTCGGTGTGTGTGTGTGTGTGTTGTCGGTGTGTGTGTGTGTTGTCGGTGTGTGTGTGTGTTGTCGGTGTGTGTGTGTGTGTGTTGTCGGTGTGTGTGTGTGTGTTGTCGGTGTGTGTGTGTGTTTATGTGTTGTCGGTGTGTGTGTGTGTGTTGTCGGTGTGTGTGTGTGTGTGTGTTGTCGGTGTGTGTGTGTGTGTGTTGTCAGTGTGTGTGTGTGTGTGTTGTCGGTGTGTGTGTGTTTATGTGTTGTCGGTGTGTGTGTGTGTGTGTGTTGTCGGTGTGTGTGTGTGTGTGTGTTGTCGGTGTGTGTGTGTGTTGTCGGTGTGTGTGTGTTGTCGGTGTGTGTGTGTTGTCGGTGTGTGTGTGTGTTTGTTGTCGGTGTGTGTGTGTGTGTTGTCGGTGTGTGTGTGTGTGTGTGTTGTCGGTGTGTGTGTGTGTGTGTTGTCGGTGTGTGTGTGTGTGTGTTGTCGGTGTGTGTGTGTGTTGTGTGTGTGTGTGTTGTTTGTGTGTGTGTGTGTTGTCGGTGTGTGTGTGTGTGTTGTCGGTGTGTGTGTGTGTGTGTGTGTGTATGTGTGTGTGTGTGTGTGTGTGTGTGTGTGTGTGTGTTGTCGGTGTGTGTGTGTGTGTGTGTTGTCGGTGTGTGTGTGTGTGTTGCCGGTGTGTGTGTGTGTGTTGTCGGTGTGTGTGTGTGTTGTCGGTGTGTGTGTGTGTGTGTTGTCGGTGTGTGTGTGTGTGTGTGTTGTCGGTGTGTGTGTGTGTGTTGTCGGTGTGTGTGTGTGTGTGTGTTGTCGGTGTGTTGTCGGTGTGTGTATGTGTGTTGTCGGTGTGTGTGTGTGTGTGTTGTCGGTGTGTGTGTGTGTTTATGTGTTGTCGGTGTGTGTGTGTGTGTGTTGTCGGTGTGTGTGTGTGTTTATGTGTTGTCGGTGTGTGTGTGTGTGTGTTGTCGGTGTGTGTGTGTGTGTTGTCGGTGTGTGTGTGTGTGTGTGTTGTCGGTGTGTGTGTGTGTGTTGTCGGTGTGTGTGTGTGTTGTCGGTGTGTGTGTGTGTTGTCAGTGTGTGTGTGTGTGTGTGTGTGTTGTCGGTGTGTGTGTGTGTGTTGTCGGTGTGTGTGTGTGTTGTCGGTGTGTGTGTGTGTGTGTTGTCGGTGTGTGTGTGTTTATGTGTTGTCGGTGTGTGTGTGTGTGTGTTGTCGGTGTGTGTGTGTGTGTGTGTTGTCGGTGTGTGTGTGTGTTGTCGGTGTGTGTGTGTGTGTTGTCGGTGTGTGTGTGTTGTCGGTGTGTGTGTGTGTGTGTGTTGTCGGTGTGTGTGTGTGTGTGTTGTCGGTGTGTGTGTGTGTGTTGTCAGTGTGTGTGTGTGTGTGTGTGTGTTGTCGGTGTGTGTGTGTGTGTGTTTTCGGTGTGTGTGTGTGTGTGTTGTCGGTGTGTGTGTGTGTGTGTGTTGTCGGTGTGTGTGTGTGTTGTCGGTGTGTGTGTGTGTGTGTGTGTGTTGTCGGTGTGTGTGTGTGTGTGTTGTCGGTGTGTGTGTGTGTGTGTGTTGTCAGTGTGTGTGTGTGTGTGTGTGTTGTCGGTGTGTCTGTGTGTGTGTTGTTGGTGTGTGTGTGTGTGTGTGTTGTCGGTGTGTGTGTGTTGTCGGTGTGTGTGTGTTTGTGTTGTCGGTGTGTGTGTGTGTGTGTTGTCTGTGTGTGTGTGTGTGTTGTCGGTGTGTGTGTGTTTATGTGTTGTCGGTGTGTGTGTGTGTGTGTTGTCGGTGTGTGTGTGTGTGTTGTAGGTGTGTGTGTGTGTGTTGTCGGTGTGTGTGTGTGTTGTCGGTGTGTGTGTGTGTGTGTGTGGTGTGTGTGTGTGTGTGTGTTGTCGGTGTGTGTGTGTGTTGTCGGTGTGTATGTGTGTGTGTGTTGTCGGTGTGTGTGTGTGTGTGTTGTGTGTGTGTGTGTTGTTTGTGTGTGTGTGTGTGTTGTCGGTGTGTGTGTGTGTGTTGTCGGTGTGTGTGTGTGTGTGTGTGTGTGTATGTGTGTGTGTGTGTGTGTGTGTGTGTGTGTGTGTGTGTTGTCGGTGTGTGTGTGTATGTGTGTTGTCGGTGTGTGTGTGTGTGTTGCCGGTGTGTGTGTGTGTGTTGTCGGTGTGTGTGTGTGTTGTCGGTGTGTGTGTATGTGTTGTCGGTGTGTGTGTGTGTGTGTGTTGTCGGTGTGTGTGTGTGTTTATGTGTTGTCGGTGTGTGTGTGTGTGTTGTCGGTGTGTGTGTGTGTGTTGTCGGTGTGTGTGTGTGTGTGTTGTCGGTGTGTGTGTGTGTTGTCGGTGTGTGTGTGTGTGTGTGTGTGTGTGTGTTGTCGGTGTGTGTGTGTGTTGTCGGTGTGTATGTGTGTGTGTGTTGTCGGTGTGTGTGTGTGTGTGTTGTCGGTGTGTGTGTGTGTTGTCAGTGTGTGTGTGTGTGTTTTGTCGGTGTGTGTGTGTGTGTGTTGTCGGTGTGTGTGTGTGTTGTGTGTGTGTGTGTTGTCGGTGTGTGTGTTGTCTGAGTGTGTGTGTGTGTGTGTGTTGTCGGTGTGTGTGTGTTGTCGGTGTGTGTGTGTGTGTGTGTTGTCGGTGTGTGTGTGTGTGTGTGTGTTGTCGGTGTGTGTGTGTGTGTTGTCGGTGTGTGTGTGTGTGTGTTGTCAGTGTGTCTGTGTGTGTGTGTTGTCGGTGTGTGTGTGTGTGTGTTGTCGGTGTGTGTGTGTGTGTGTTGTCGGTGTGTGTGTGTTGTGGGTGTGTGTGTGTGTGTGTTGTCTGTGTGTGTGTGTGTGTTGCTGGTGTTTGTGTGTGTGTGTGTGTTGTCGATGTGTGTGTGTGTGTGTTGTCGGTGTGTGTGTGTGTGTGTGTGTGTGTGTGTTGTCGGTGTGTGTGTGTGTTGTCGGTGTGCGTGTGTGTTGTCGGTGTGTGTGTGTGTGTGTGTTGTCGGTGTGTGTGTGTGTGTTGTCAGTGTGTGTGTGTGTGTGTTGTCGGTGTGTGTGTGTTTATGTGTTGTCGGTGTGTGTGTGTGTGTGTTGTCGGTGTGTGTGTGTGTGTGTGTTGTCGGTGTGTGTGTGTGTTGTCGGTGTGTGTGTGTGTGTTGTCGGTGTGTGTGTGTGTGTCGGTGTGTGTGTGTGTGTGTGTTGTCGGTGTGTGTGTGTGTGTGTGTTGTCGGTGTGTGTGTGTGTGTTGTCGGTGTGTGTGTGTGTGTGTTGTCGGTGTGTGTGTGTGTTGTCGGTGTGTGTGTGTGTGTGTGTGTGTGTGTGTTGTCGGTGTGTGTGTGTGTTGTCGGTGTGTATGTGTGTGTGTGTTGTCGGTGTGTGTGTGTGGTGTGTTGTCGGTGTGTGTGTGTGTTGTCAGTGTGTGTGTGTGTGTTTTGTCGGTGTGTGTGTGTGTGTGTTGTCGGTGTGTGTGTGTGTTGTGTGTGTGTGTGTTGTCGGTGTGTGTGTTGTCTGAGTGTGTGTGTGTGTGTGTGTTGTCGGTGTGTGTGTGTTGTCGGTGTGTGTGTGTGTGTGTGTTGTCGGTGTGTGTGTGTGTGTGTGTGTGTTGTCGGTGTGTGTGTGTGTGTTGTCGGTGTGTGTGTGTGTGTGTTGTCAGTGTGTCTGTGTGTGTGTGTTGTCGGTGTGTGTGTGTGTGTGTTGTCGGTGTGTGTGTGTGTGTGTTGTCGGTGTGTGTGTGTTGTGGGTGTGTGTGTGTGTGTGTTGTCTGTGTGTGTGTGTGTGTTGCTGGTGTTTGTGTGTGTGTGTGTGTTGTCGATGTGTGTGTGTGTGTGTTGTCGGTGTGTGTGTGTGTGTGTGTGTGTGTGTGTTGTCGGTGTGTGTGTGTGTTGTCGGTGTGCGTGTGTGTTGTCGGTGTGTGTGTGTGTGTGTGTTGTCGGTGTGTGTGTGTGTGTTGTCAGTGTGTGTGTGTGTGTGGTGTCGGTGTGTGTGTGTTTATGTGTTGTCGGTGTGTGTGTGTGTGTGTTGTCGGTGTGTGTGTGTGTGTGTGTTGTCGGTGTGTGTGTGTGTTGTCGGTGTGTGTGTGTGTGTTGTCGGTGTGTGTGTGTTGTCGGTGTGTGTGTGTGTGTGTGTTGTCGGTGTGTGTGTGTGTGTGTGTTGTCGGTGTGTGTGTGTGTGTTGTCGGTGTGTGTGTGTGTGTGTTGTCGGTGTGTGTGTGTGTTGTCGGTGTGTGTGTGTGTGTGTGTGTGTGTGTGTGTTGTCGGTGTGTGTGTGTGTTGTCGGTGTGTATGTGTGTGTGTGTTGTCGGTGTGTGTGTGTGTGTGTGTTGTCGGTGTGTGTGTGTGTGTTGTCAGTGTGTGTGTGTGTGTGTTGTCGGTGTGTGTGTGTGTTGTTTGTGTGTGTGTGTGTTGTCGGTGTGTGTGTGTGTGTGTTGTCGGTGTGTGTGTGTGTGTTGTCGGTGTGTGTGTGTGTGTGTTGTCGGTGTGTGTGTGTGTTGTCGGTGTGTGTGTGTGTGTGTGTGTGTGTGTGTGTTGTCGGTGTGTGTGTGTGTTGTCGGTGTGTATGTGTGTGTGTGTTGTCGGTGTGTGTGTGTGTGTGTGTTGTCGGTGTGTGTGTGTGTGTTGTCAGTGTGTGTGTGTGTGTGTTGTCGGTGTGTGTGTGTGTTGTCGGTGTGTGTGTGTGTTGTCGGTGTGTGTGTGTTGTCGGTGTGTGTGTGTGTGTGTTGTCGGTGTGTGTGTGTGTTGTGTGTGTGTGTGTTGTCGGTGTGTGTGTTGTCTGAGTGTGTGTGTGTGTGTGTGTGTTGTCGGTGTGTGTGTTGTCGGTGTGTGTGTGTGTGTGTGTTGTCGGTGTGTGTGTGTGTGTGTGTGTGTTGTCGGTGTGTGTGTGTGTGTGTTGTCGGTGTGTGTGTGTGTGTGTTGTCAGTGTGTGTGTGTGTGTTGTCGGTGTGTGTGTGTGTGTGTTGTCGGTGTGTTGTCGGTGTGTGTGTGTGTGTTGTCGGTGTGTGTGTGTGTGTGTTGTCGGTGTGTGTGTGTGTTTATGTGTTGTCGGTGTGTGTGTGTGTGTGTGTGTTGTCGGTGTGTGTGTGTGTGTTGTCGGTGTGTGTGTGTGTGTGTTGTCGGTGTGTTGTCGGTGTGTGTGTGTGTGTTGTCGGTGTGTGTGTGTGTGTGTTGTCGGTGTGTGTGTGTGTTTATGTGTTGTCGGTGTGTGTGTGTGTGTGTTGTCGGTGTGTGTGTGTGTTTATGTGTTGTCGGTGTGTGTGTGTGTGTGTTGTCGGTGTGTGTGTGTGTGTTGTCGGTGTGTGTGTGTGTGTGTGTTGTCGGTGTGTGTGTGTGTGTTGTCGGTGTGTGTGTGTGTTTGTTGTCGGTGTGTGTGTGTGTGTTGTCGGTGTGTGTGTGTGTGTGTGTTGTCGGTGTGTGTGTGTGTGTGTTGTCGGTGTGTGTGTGTGTGTGTTGTCGGTGTGTGTGTGTGTTGTGTGTGTGTGTGTTGTTTGTGTGTGTGTGTGTTGTCGGTGTGTGTGTGTGTGTTGTCGGTGTGTGTGTGTGTGTGTGTGTGTATGTGTGTGTGTGTGTGTGTGTGTGTGTGTGTGTGTGTGTGTGTTGTCGGTGTGTGTGTGTGTGTGTGTTGTCGGTGTGTGTGTGTGTGTTGCCGGTGTGTGTGTGTGTGTTGTCGGTGTGTGTGTGTGTTGTCGGTGTGTGTGTGTGTGTGTTGTCGGTGTGTGTGTGTGTTGTCGGTGTGTGTGTGTGTGTTGTCGGTGTGTGTGTGTGTGTGTGTTGTCGGTGTGTTGTCGGTGTGTGTATGTGTGTTGTCGGTGTGTGTGTGTGTGTGTTGTCGGTGTGTGTGTGTGTTTATGTGTTGTCGGTGTGTGTGTGTGTGTGTTGTCGGTGTGTGTGTGTGTGTTGTCGGTGTGTGTGTGTGTGTGTGTTGTCGGTGTGTGTGTGTGTGTTGTCGGTGTGTGTGTGTGTTGTCGGTGTGTGTGTGTGTTGTCAGTGTGTGTGTGTGTGTGTGTGTGTTGTCGGTGTGTGTGTGTGTGTTGTCGGTGTGTGTGTGTGTTGTCGGTGTGTGTGTGTGTGTGTTGTCGGTGTGTGTGTGTTTATGTGTTGTCGGTGTGTGTGTGTGTGTGTTGTCGGTGTGTGTGTGTGTGTGTGTTGTCAGTGTGTGTGTGTGTTGTCGGTGTGTGTGTGTGTGTTGTCGGTGTGTGTGTGTTGTCGGTGTGTGTGTGTGTGTGTGTTGTCGGTGTGTGTGTGTGTGTGTTGTCGGTGTGTGTGTGTGTGTTGTCAGTGTGTGTGTGTGTGTGTGTGTGTTGTCGGTGTGTGTGTGTGTGTGTTTTCGGTGTGTGTGTGTGTGTGTTGTCGGTGTGTGTGTGTGTGTGTGTTGTCGGTGTGTGTGTGTGTTGTCGGTGTGTGTGTGTGTGTGTGTGTGTGTGTGTTGTCGGTGTGTGTGTGTGTGTGTTGTCGGTGTGTGTGTGTGTGTGTGTTGTCAGTGTGTGTGTGTGTGTGTGTGTTGTCGGTGTGTCTGTGTGTGTGTTGTTGGTGTGTGTGTGTGTGTGTGTTGTCGGTGTGTGTGTGTTGTCGGTGTGTGTGTGTTTGTGTTGTCGGTGTGTGTGTGTGTGTGTTGTCTGTGTGTGTGTGTGTGTTGTCGGTGTGTGTGTGTTTATGTGTTGTCGGTGTGTGTGTGTGTGTGTTGTCGGTGTGTGTGTGTGTGTTGTAGGTGTGTGTGTGTGTGTTGTCGGTGTGTGTGTGTGTTGTCGGTGTGTGTGTGTGTGTGTGTGTGTGTGTGTGTGTGTGTGTGTTGTCGGTGTGTGTGTGTGTTGTCGGTGTGTATGTGTGTGTGTGTTGTCGGTGTGTGTGTGTGTGTGTTGTGTGTGTGTGTGTTGTTTGTGTGTGTGTGTGTGTTGTCGGTGTGTGTGTGTGTGTTGTCGGTGTGTGTGTGTGTGTGTGTGTGTGTATGTGTGTGTGTGTGTGTGTGTGTGTGTGTGTGTGTGTGTTGTCGGTGTGTGTGTGTGTGTGTGTTGTCGGTGTGTGTGTGTGTGTTGCCGGTGTGTGTGTGTGTGTTGTCGGTGTGTGTGTGTGTTGTCGGTGTGTGTGTGTGTGTTGTCGGTGTGTGTGTGTGTGTGTGTTGTCGGTGTGTGTGTGTGTTTATGTGTTGTCGGTGTGTGTGTGTGTGTTGTCGGTGTGTGTGTGTGTGTTGTCGGTGTGTGTGTGTGTGTGTTGTCGGTGTGTGTGTGTGTTGTCGGTGTGTGTGTGTGTGTGTGTGTGTGTGTGTTGTCGGTGTGTGTGTGTGTTGTCGGTGTGTATGTGTGTGTGTGTTGTCGGTGTGTGTGTGTGTGTGTTGTCGGTGTGTGTGTGTGTTGTCAGTGTGTGTGTGTGTGTTTTGTCGGTGTGTGTGTGTGTGTGTTGTCGGTGTGTGTGTGTGTTGTGTGTGTGTGTGTTGTCGGTGTGTGTGTTGTCTGAGTGTGTGTGTGTGTGTGTGTTGTCGGTGTGTGTGTGTTGTCGGTGTGTGTGTGTGTGTGTGTTGTCGGTGTGTGTGTGTGTGTGTGTGTGTTGTCGGTGTGTGTGTGTGTGTTGTCGGTGTGTGTGTGTGTGTGTTGTCAGTGTGTCTGTGTGTGTGTGTTGTCGGTGTGTGTGTGTGTGTGTTGTCGGTGTGTGTGTGTGTGTGTTGTCGGTGTGTGTGTGTTGTGGGTGTGTGTGTGTGTGTTGTCTGTGTGTGTGTGTGTGTTGCTGGTGTTTGTGTGTGTGTGTGTGTTGTCGATGTGTGTGTGTGTGTGTTGTCGGTGTGTGTGTGTGTGTGTGTGTGTGTGTGTTGTCGGTGTGTGTGTGTGTTGTCGGTGTGCGTGTGTGTTGTCGGTGTGTGTGTGTGTGTGTGTTGTCGGTGTGTGTGTGTGTGTTGTCAGTGTGTGTGTGTGTGTGGTGTCGGTGTGTGTGTGTTTATGTGTTGTCGGTGTGTGTGTGTGTGTGTTGTCGGTGTGTGTGTGTGTGTGTGTTGTCGGTGTGTGTGTGTGTTGTCGGTGTGTGTGTGTGTGTTGTCGGTGTGTGTGTGTTGTCGGTGTGTGTGTGTGTGTGTGTTGTCGGTGTGTGTGTGTGTGTGTGTTGTCGGTGTGTGTGTGTGTGTTGTCGGTGTGTGTGTGTGTGTGTTGTCGGTGTGTGTGTGTGTGTGTTTCGGTGTGTGTGTGTGTGTGTTGTCGGTGTGTGTGTGTGTTGTCGGTGTGTGTGTGTGTGTGTTGTGTGTGTGTGTGTTGTTTGTGTGTGTGTGTGTTGTCGGTGTGTGTGTGTGTGTGTTGTCGGTGTGTGTGTGTGTGTTGTCGGTGTGTGTGTGTGTGTGTTGTCGGTGTGTGTGTGTGTTGTCGGTGTGTGTGTGTGTGTGTGTGTGTGTGTGTGTTGTCGGTGTGTGTGTGTGTTGTCGGTGTGTATGTGTGTGTGTGTTGTCGGTGTGTGTGTGTGTGTGTTGTCGGTGTGTGTGTGTGTGTTGTCAGTGTGTGTGTGTGTGTGTTGTCGGTGTGTGTGTGTGTTGTCGGTGTGTGTGTGTGTTGTCGGTGTGTGTGTGTTGTCGGTGTGTGTGTGTGTGTGTTGTCGGTGTGTGTGTGTGTTGTGTGTGTGTGTGTTGTCGGTGTGTGTGTTGTCTGAGTGTGTGTGTGTGTGTGTGTGTTGTCGGTGTGTGTGTTGTCGGTGTGTGTGTGTGTGTGTGTTGTCGGTGTGTGTGTGTGTGTGTGTGTGTTGTCGGTGTGTGTGTGTGTGTGTTGTCGGTGTGTGTGTGTGTGTGTTGTCAGTGTGTGTGTGTGTGTTGTCGGTGTGTGTGTGTGTGTGTTGTCGGTGTGTTGTCGGTGTGTGTGTGTGTGTTGTCGGTGTGTGTGTGTGTGTGTTGTCGGTGTGTGTGTGTGTTTATGTGTTGTCGGTGTGTGTGTGTGTGTGTGTGTTGTCGGTGTGTGTGTGTGTGTTGTCGGTGTGTGTGTGTGTGTGTTGTCGGTGTGTTGTCGGTGTGTGTGTGTGTGTTGTCGGTGTGTGTGTGTGTGTGTTGTCGGTGTGTGTGTGTGTTTATGTGTTGTCGGTGTGTGTGTGTGTGTGTTGTCGGTGTGTGTGTGTGTTTATGTGTTGTCGGTGTGTGTGTGTGTGTGTTGTCGGTGTGTGTGTGTGTGTTGTCGGTGTGTGTGTGTGTGTGTGTTGTCGGTGTGTGTGTGTGTGTTGTCGGTGTGTGTGTGTGTTGTCGGTGTGTGTGTGTGTTGTCGGTGTGTGTGTGTGTGTGTGTGTGTTGTCGGTGTGTGTGTGTGTGTTGTCGGTGTGTGTGTGTGTTGTCGGTGTGTGTGTGTGTGTGTTGTCGGTGTGTGTGTGTTTATGTGTTGTCGGTGTGTGTGTGTGTGTTGTCGGTGTGTGTGTGTGTGTGTGTTGTCGGTGTGTGTGTGTGTTGTCGGTGTGTGTGTGTTGTCGGTGTGTGTGTGTTGTCGGTGTGTGTGTGTGTGTGTGTTGTCGGTGTGTGTGTGTGTGTGTTGTCGGTGTGTGTGTGTGTGTGTGTTGTCAGTGTGTGTGTGTGTGTGTGTTGTCGGTGTGTGTGTGTGTGTGTGTTGTCGGTGTGTGTGTGTGTGTTGTCGGTGTGTGTGTGTGTGTGTTGTCGGTGTGTGTGTGTGTTGTCGGTGTGTGTGTGTGTGTGTGTGTGTGTGTGTGTTGTCGGTGTGTGTGTGTGTTGTCGGTGTGTATGTGTGTGTGTGTTGTCGGTGTGTGTGTGTGTGTGTTGTCGGTGTGTGTGTGTGTGTTGTCAGTGTGTGTGTGTGTGTGTTGTCGGTGTGTGTGTGTGTGTGTTGTCGGTGTGTGTGTGTTGTGTGTGTGTGTTGTCGGTGTGTGTGTTGTCTGAGTGTGTGTGTGTTTGTGTTGTCGGTGTGTGTGTTGTCGGTGTGTGTGTGTGTGTGTGTTGTCGGTGTGTGTGTGTGTGTGTGTGTGTTGTCGGTGTGTGTGTGTGTGTGTGTTGTCGGTGTGTGTGTGTGTTGTCGGTGTGTGTGTGTGTTGTCGGTGTGTGTGTTGTCTGAGTGTGTGTGTGTGTGTGTTGTCTGTGTGTGTGTGTTGTCGGTGTGTGTGTGTGTGTGTGTTGTCGGTGTGTGTGTGTGTGTGTGTGTTGTCGGTGTGTGTGTGTGTGTTGTCGGTGTGTGTGTGTGTGTGTTGTCAGTGTGTCTGTGTGTGTGTGTTGTCGGTGTGTGTGTGTGTGTGTTGTCGGTGTGTGTGTGTGTGTGTTGTCGGTGTGTGTGTGTGTTGTGGGTGTGTGTGTGTGTGTGTTGTCTGTGTGTGTGTGTGTGTTGCTGGTGTTTGTGTGTGTGTGTGTTGTCGATGTGTGTGTGTGTGTGTTGTCGGTGTGTGTGTGTGTGTGTGTGTGTGTGTGTTGTCGGTGTGTGTGTGTGTTGTCGGTGTGTGTGTGTGTTGTCGGTGTGTGTGTTGTCGGTGTGTTGTCGGTGTGTGTGTGTGTGTTGTCGGTGTGTGTCTGTGTGTGTTGTCGGTGTGTGTGTGTGTTTATGTGTTGTCGGTGTGTGTGTGTGTGTGTTGTCGGTGTGTGTGTGTGTTTATGTGTTGTCGGTGTGTGTGTGTGTGTGTTGTCGGTGTGTGTGTGTGTGTTGTCGGTGTGTGTGTGTGTGTGTGTTGTCGGTGTGTGTGTGTGTGTTGTCGGTGTGTGTGTGTGTTGTCGGTGTGTGTGTGTGTTGTCGGTGTGTGTGTGTGTGTGTTGTCGGTGTGTGTGTTTATGTGTTGTCGGTGTGTGTGTGTGTGTGTTGTCGGTGTGTGTGTGTGTGTGTGTTGTCGGTGTGTGTGTGTGTTGTCGGTGTGTGTGTGTGTGTTGTCGGTGTGTGTGTGTTGTCGGTGTGTGTGTGTGTGTGTGTTGTCGGTGTGTTTGTGTGTGTGTTGTCGGTGTGTGTGTGTGTGTGTTGTCAGTGTGTGTGTGTGTGTGTTGTCGGTGTGTGTGTGTGTGTGTGTTGTCGGTGTGTGTGTGTTGTCAGTGTGTCTGTGTGTGTGTGTTGTCGGTGTGTGTGTGTGTGTGTTGTCGGTGTGTGTGTGTGTGTGTTGTCGGTGTGTGTGTGTTGTGGGTGTGTGTGTGTGTGTGTTGTCTGTGTGTGTGTGTGTGTTGCTGGTGTTTGTGTGTGTGTGTGTGTTGTCGATGTGTGTGTGTGTGTGTTGTCGGTGTGTGTGTGTGTGTGTGTGTGTGTGTGTGTGTGTTGTCGGTGTGTGTGTGTGTTGTCGGTGTGTGTGTGTGTTGTCGGTGTGTGTGTTGTCTGAGTGTGTGTGTGTGTGTGTTGTCGGTGTGTGTGTGTTGTCGGTGTGTTGTCGGTGTGTGTGTGTGTGTGTGTTGTCGGTGTGTGTGTGTGTGTGTTGTCAGTGTGTCTGTGTGTGTGTGTTGTCGGTGTGTGTGTGTGTGTGTTGTCGGTGTGTGTGTGTGTGTGTGTTGTCGGTGTGTGTGTGTTGTGGGTGTGTGTGTGTGTGTGTTGTCTGTGTGTGTGTGTGTGTTGCTGGTGTTTGTGTGTGTGTGTGTGTTGTCGATGTGTGTGTGTGTGTGTTGTCGGTGTCGGTGTGTGTGTGTGTGTGTGTGTGTCGTGTGTGTGTGTTGTCGGTGTGTGTGTGTGTTGTCGGTGTGTGTGTTGTCGGTGTGTTGTCGGTGTGTGTGTGTGTGTTGTCGGTGTGTGTGTGTGTGTGTTGTCGGGTGTGTGTGTGTTTATGTGTTGTCGGTGTGTGTGTGTGTGTGTTGTCGGTGTGTGTGTGTGTTTATGTGTTGTCGGTGTGTGTGTGTGTGTTGTCGGTGTGTGTGTGTGTGTTGTCGGTGTGTGTGTGTGTGTGTGTTGTCGGTGTGTGTGTGTGTGTTGTCGGTGTGTGTGTGTGTTGTCGGTGTGTGTGTGTGTTGTCGGTGTGTGTATGTGTGTGTGTTGTCGGTGTGTGTGTGTGTGTTGTCGGTGTGTGTGTGTGTTGTCGGTGTGTGTGTGTGTGTGTGTTGTCGGTGTGTGTGTGTTTATGTGTTGTCGGTGTGTGTGTGTGTGTGTTGTCGGTGTGTGTGTGTGTGTGTGTTGTCGGTGTGTGTGTGTGTTGTCGGTGTGTGTGTGTGTGTTGTCGGTGTGTGTGTGTTGTCGGTGTGTGTGTGTGTGTTGTTGGTGTGTGTGTGTGTGTGTTGTCGGTGTGTGTGTGTGTGTGTGTTGTCAGTGTGTGTGTGTGTGTGTGTTGTCGGTGTGTGTGTGTGTGTGTGTGTGTTGTCGGTGTGTGTGTGTGTGTGTTGTCGGTGTGTGTGTGTGTGTGTTGTCGGTGTGTGTGTGTTTGTGTTGTCGGTGTGTGTGTGTGTGTGTGTGTGTGTGTGTGTGTGTGTGTTGTCGGTGTGTGTGTGTGTGTGTTGTCGGTGTGTGTGTGTGTTGTGGTGTTGTGTGTGTGTGTGTGTTGTCGGTGTGTGTGTGTGTGTGTTGTCAGTGTGTGTGTGTGTGTGTTGTTGGTGTGTGTGTGTGTGTGTGTTGTCGGTGTGTGTGTGTGTGTTGTCGGGTGTGTGTGTGTGTGTGTTGTCGGTGTGTGTGTGTGTGTGTTGTCGTGTGTGTGTGTGTGTTGTCGGTGTGTGTGTGTGTGTTGTCGGTGTGTTGTCGGTGTGTGTGTGTGTGTTGTCGGTGTGTGTGTGTGTGTGTTGTCGGTGTGTGTGTGTGTGTGTGTGTTGTCGGTGTGTGTGTGTGTGTGTGTGTTGTCGGTGTGTGTGTGTGTGTTGTCGGTGTGTGGTGTGTGTGTGTTGTCGGTGTGTTGTCGGTGTGTGTGTGTGTGTTGTCGGTGTGTGTGTGTGTGTGTTGTCGGTGTGTGTGTGTGTTTGTGTTGTCGGTGTGTGTGTGTGTGTGTTGTCGGTGTGTGTGTGTGTTTATGTGTTGTCGGTGTGTGTGTGTGTGTGTTGTCGGTGTGTGTGTGTGTGTTGTCGGTGTGTGTGTGTGTGTGTGTTGTCGGTGTGTGTGTGTGTGTTGTCGGGTGTGTGTGTGTGTTGTCGGTGTGTGTGTGTGTTGTCGGTGTGTGGGTGTGTGTGTGTGTTGTCGGTGTGTGTGTGTGTGTTGTCGGTGTGTGTGTGTGTTGTCGGTGTGTGTGTGTGTGTGTTGTCGGTGTGTGTGTGTTTATGTGTTGTCGGTGTGTGTGTGTGTGTTGTCGGTGTGTGTGTGTGTGTGTGTTGTCGGTGTGTGTGTGTGTTGTCGGTGTGTGTGTGTTGTCGGTGTGTGTGTGTTGTCGGTGTGTGTGTGTGTGTGTGTTGTCGGTGTGTGTGTGTGTGTGTTGTCGGTGTGTGTGTGTGTGTGTGTTGTCAGTGTGTGTGTGTGTGTGTGTTGTCGGTGGTGTGTGTGTGTGTGTTGTCGGTGTGTGTGTGTGTGTTGTCGGTGTGTGTGTGTGTGTGTTGTCGGTGTGTGTGTGTGTTGTCGGTGTGTGTGTGTGTGTGTGTGTGTGTGTGTGTTGTCGGTGTGTGTGTGTGTTGTCGGTGTGTATGTGTGTGTGTGTTGTCGGTGTGTGTGTGTGTGTGTTGTCGGTGTGTGTGTGTGTGTTGTCAGTGTGTGTGTGTGTGTGTTGTCGGTGTGTGTGTGTGTGTGTTGTCGGTGTGTGTGTGTTGTGTGTGTGTGTTGTCGGTGTGTGTGTTGTCTGAGTGTGTGTGTGTTTGTGTTGTCGGTGTGTGTGTTGTCGGTGTGTGTGTGTGTGTGTGTTGTCGGTGTGTGTGTGTGTGTGTGTGTGTTGTCGGTGTGTGTGTGTGTGTGTGTTGTCGGTGTGTGTGTGTGTTGTCGGTGTGTGTGTGTGTTGTCGGTGTGTGTGTTGTCTGAGTGTGTGTGTGTGTGTGTTGTCTGTGTGTGTGTGTTGTCGGTGTGTGTGTGTGTGTGTGTTGTCGGTGTGTGTGTGTGTGTGTGTGTTGTCGGTGTGTGTGTGTGTGTTGTCGGTGTGTGTGTGTGTGTGTTGTCAGTGTGTCTGTGTGTGTGTGTTGTCGGTGTGTGTGTGTGTGTGTTGTCGGTGTGTGTGTGTGTGTGTTGTCGGTGTGTGTGTGTGTTGTGGGTGTGTGTGTGTGTGTGTTGTCTGTGTGTGTGTGTGTGTTGCTGGTGTTTGTGTGTGTGTGTGTTGTCGATGTGTGTGTGTGTGTGTTGTCGGTGTGTGTGTGTGTGTGTGTGTGTGTGTGTTGTCGGTGTGTGTGTGTGTTGTCGGTGTGTGTGTGTGTTGTCGGTGTGTGTGTTGTCGGTGTGTTGTCGGTGTGTGTGTGTGTGTTGTCGGTGTGTGTCTGTGTGTGTTGTCGGTGTGTGTGTGTGTTTATGTGTTGTCGGTGTGTGTGTGTGTGTGTTGTCGGTGTGTGTGTGTGTTTATGTGTTGTCGGTGTGTGTGTGTGTGTGTTGTCGGTGTGTGTGTGTGTGTTGTCGGTGTGTGTGTGTGTGTGTGTTGTCGGTGTGTGTGTGTGTGTTGTCGGTGTGTGTGTGTGTTGTCGGTGTGTGTGTGTGTTGTCGGTGTGTGTGTGTGTGTGTTGTCGGTGTGTGTGTTTATGTGTTGTCGGTGTGTGTGTGTGTGTGTTGTCGGTGTGTGTGTGTGTGTGTGTTGTCGGTGTGTGTGTGTGTTGTCGGTGTGTGTGTGTGTGTTGTCGGTGTGTGTGTGTTGTCGGTGTGTGTGTGTGTGTGTGTTGTCGGTGTGTTTGTGTGTGTGTTGTCGGTGTGTGTGTGTGTGTGTTGTCAGTGTGTGTGTGTGTGTGTTGTCGGTGTGTGTGTGTGTGTGTGTTGTCGGTGTGTGTGTGTTGTCAGTGTGTCTGTGTGTGTGTGTTGTCGGTGTGTGTGTGTGTGTGTTGTCGGTGTGTGTGTGTGTGTGTTGTCGGTGTGTGTGTGTTGTGGGTGTGTGTGTGTGTGTGTTGTCTGTGTGTGTGTGTGTGTTGCTGGTGTTTGTGTGTGTGTGTGTGTTGTCGATGTGTGTGTGTGTGTGTTGTCGGTGTGTGTGTGTGTGTGTGTGTGTGTGTGTGTGTGTGTTGTCGGTGTGTGTGTGTGTTGTCGGTGTGTGTGTGTGTTGTCGGTGTGTGTGTTGTCTGAGTGTGTGTGTGTGTGTGTTGTCGGTGTGTGTGTGTTGTCGGTGTGTTGTCGGTGTGTGTGTGTGTGTGTGTTGTCGGTGTGTGTGTGTGTGTGTTGTCAGTGTGTCTGTGTGTGTGTGTTGTCGGTGTGTGTGTGTGTGTGTTGTCGGTGTGTGTGTGTGTGTGTGTGTTGTCGGTGTGTGTGTGTTGTGGGTGTGTGTGTGTGTGTGTTGTCTGTGTGTGTGTGTGTGTTGCTGGTGTTTGTGTGTGTGTGTGTGTTGTCGATGTGTGTGTGTGTGTGTGTTGTCGGTGTGTGTGTGTGTGTGTGTGTGTGTGTGTGTGTGTTGTCGGTGTGTGTGTGTGTTGTCGGTGTGTGTGTTGTCGGTGTGTTGTCGGTGTGTGTGTGTGTGTTGTCGGTGTGTGTGTGTGTGTGTTGTCGGGTGTGTGTGTGTTTATGTGTTGTCGGTGTGTGTGTGTGTGTGTTGTCGGTGTGTGTTTGTGTTTATGTGTTGTCGGTGTGTGTGTGTGTGTTGTCGGTGTGTGTGTGTGTGTTGTCGGTGTGTGTGTGTGTGTGTGTTGTCGGTGTGTGTGTGTGTGTTGTCGGTGTGTGTGTGTGTTGTCGGTGTGTGTGTGTGTTGTCGGTGTGTGTATGTGTGTGTGTTGTCGGTGTGTGTGTGTGTGTTGTCGGTGTGTGTGTGTGTTGTCGGTGTGTGTGTGTGTGTGTGTTGTCGGTGTGTGTGTGTTTATGTGTTGTCGGTGTGTGTGTGTGTGTGTTGTCGGTGTGTGTGTGTGTGTGTGTTGTCGGTGTGTGTGTGTGTTGTCGGTGTGTGTGTGTGTGTTGTCGGTGTGTGTGTGTTGTCGGTGTGTGTGTGTGTGTTGTTGGTGTGTGTGTGTGTGTGTTGTCGGTGTGTGTGTGTGTGTGTGTTGTCAGTGTGTGTGTGTGTGTGTGTTGTCGGTGTGTGTGTGGTGTGTGTGTGTGTTGTCGGTGTGTGTGTGTGTGTGTTTTCGGTGTGTGTGTGTGTGTGTTGTCGGTGTGTGTGTGTTTATGTGTTGTCGGTGTGTGTGTGTGTGTGTGTGTGTGTGTGTGTGTGTGTGTTGTCGGTGTGTGTGTGTGTGTGTTGTCGGTGTGTGTGTGTGTTGTCGGTGTGTGTGTGTGTGTGTTGTCGGTGTGTGTGTGTGTGTGTTGTCAGTGTGTGTGTGTGTGTGTTGTTGGTGTGTGTGTGTTTATGTGTTGTCGGTGTGTGTGTGTGTGTTGTCGGTGTGTGTGTGTGTGTGTGTTGTCGGTGTGTGTGTGTGTTGTCGGTGTGTGTGTGTGTGTTGTCGGTGTGTGTTGTCGGTGTGTGTGTGTGTGTGTGTTGTCGGTGTGTGTGTGTGTGTGTTGTCGGTGTGTGTGTGTGTGTGTGTGTTGTCAGTGTGTGTGTGTGTGTGTGTTGTCGGTGTGTGTGTGTGTGTGTGTTGTCGGTGTGTGTGTGTGTGTGTTTTCGGTGTGTGTGTGTGTGTTGTCGGTGTGTGTGTGTGTGTGTGTTGTCGGTGTGTGTGTGTGTTGTCGGTGTGTGTGTGTGTGTGTGTGTGTGTGTGTGTTGTCGGTGTGTGTGTGTGTGTGTTGTCGGTGTGTGTGTGTGTGTGTTGTCAGTGTGTGTGTGTGTGTGTGTGTTGTCGGTGTGTGTGTGTGTGTGTTGTTGGTGTGTGTGTGTGTGTTGTCGGTGTGTGTGTGTTGTCGGTGTGTGTGTGTGTGTGTTGTCGGTGTGTGTGTGTGTGTGTTGTCTGTGTGTGTGTGTGTTGTCGGTGTGTGTGTGTGTGTGTTGTCGGTGTGTGTGTGTGTGTTGTCGGTGTGTGTGTGTGTGTGTTGTCGGTGTGTGTGTGTGTTGTCGGTGTGTGTGTGTGTGTGTGTGTGTGTGTGTGTTGTCGGTGTGTGTGTGTGTTGTCGGTGTGTATGTGTGTGTGTGTTGTCGGTGTGTGTGTGTGTGTGTTGTCGGTGTGTGTGTGTGTGTTGTCAGTTGTGTGTGTGTGTGTGTTGTCGGTGTGTGTGTGTGTGTGTTGTCGGTGTGTGTGTGTGTTGTGTGTGTGTGTGTTGTCGGTGTGTGTGTTGTCTGAGTGTGTGTGTGTGTGTGTTGTCGGTGTGTGTGTGTTGTCGGTGTGTGTGTGTGTGTGTGTTGTCGGTGTGTGTGTGTGTGTGTGTGTGTTGTCGGTGTGTGTGTGTGTGTGTGTTGTCGGTGTGTGTGTGTGTTGTCAGTGTGTCTGTGTGTGTGTGTTGTCGGTGTGTGTGTGTGTGTGTTGTCGGTGTGTGTGTGTGTGTGTTGTCGGTGTGTGTGTGTTGTGGGTGTGTGTGTGTGTGTGTTGTCTGTGTGTGTGTGTGTGTTGCTGGTGTTTGTGTGTGTGTGTGTGTTGTCGATGTGTGTGTGTGTGTGTTGTCGGTGTGTGTGTGTGTGTGTGTGTGTGTGTGTGTGTGTGTCGGTGTGTGTGTGTGTTGTCGGTGTGTGTGTGTGTTGTCGGTGTGTGTGTGTGTGTGTTGTCGGTGTGTGTGTGTGTGTTGTCAGTGTGTGTGTGTGTGTGTTGTCGGTGTGTGTGTGTTTATGTGTTGTCGGTGTGTGTGTGTGTGTGTTGTCGGTGTGTGTGTGTGTGTGTGTTGTCGGTGTGTGTGTGTGTTGTCGGTGTGTGTGTGTGTGTTGTCGGTGTGTGTGTGTTGTCGGTGTGTGTGTGTGTGTGTGTTGTCGGTGTGTGTGTGTGTGTGTTGTCGGTGTGTGTGTGTGTGTTGTCGGTGTGTGTGTGTGTGTGTTGTCGGTGTGTGTGTGTGTGTGTTGTCGGTGTGTGTGTGTGTGTGTTGTCGGTGTGTGTGTGTGTGTGTTGTCGGTGTGTGTGTGTGTGTGTTGTGTGTGTGTGTGTTGTTTGTGTGTGTGTGTGTTGTCGGTGTGTGTGTGTGTGTGTTGTCGGTGTGTGTGTGTGTGTTGTCGGTGTGTGTGTGTGTGTGTTGTCGGTGTGTGTGTGTGTTGTCGGTGTGTGTGTGTGTGTGTGTGTGTGTGTGTGTGTTGTCGGTGTGTGTGTGTGTTGTCGGTGTGTATGTGTGTGTGTGTTGTCGGTGTGTGTGTGTGTGTGTTGTCGGTGTGTGTGTGTGTGTTGTCAGTGTGTGTGTGTGTGTGTTGTCGGTGTGTGTGTGTGTGTGTTGTCGGTGTGTGTGTGTGTTGTCGGTGTGTGTGTGTTGTCGGTGTGTGTGTGTGTGTGTGTTGTCGGTGTGTGTGTGTGTTGTGTGTGTGTGTGTGTTGTCGGTGTGTGTGTTGTCTGAGTGTGTGTGTGTGTGTGTGTGTTGTCGGTGTGTGTGTTGTCGGTGTGTGTGTGTGTGTGTGTTGTCGGTGTGTGTGTGTGTGTGTGTGTTGTCGGTGTGTGTGTGTGTGTGTTGTCGGTGTGTGTGTGTGTGTGTTGTCAGTGTGTGTGTGTGTGTGTGTTGTCGGTGTGTGTGTGTGTGTGTTGTCGGTGTGTGTGTGTGTTTTTGTGTTGTTGGTGAATGTGTGTTGTGGGTGTGTGTGTGTGTGTGTTGTCGGTGTGGGTGTGTGTGTTGCTGGTGTTTGTGTGTGTGTGTGTTGTCGATGTGTGTGTGTGTGTGTTGTCGGTGTGTGTGTGTGTGTGTGTGTGTGTGTGTGTGTGTGTGTGTGTGTGTGTGTGTGTGTTGTCGGTGTGTGTGTGTGTGTGTGTTGTCGGTGTGTGTGTGTGTGTTGTGTGTGTGTGTGTGTTGTCGGTGTGTGTGTGTGTGTTGTCGGTGTGTGTGTGTGTGTGTTGTCGGTGTGTGTGTGTGTGTGTTGTCGGTGTGTGTGTGTGTGTGTTGTGTGTGTGTGTGTTGTTTTTTGTGTGTGTGTGTTGTCGGTGTGTGTGTGTGTGTGTTGTCGGTGTGTGTGTGTGTGTGTGTGTGTGTGTGTGTGTGTGTGTGTGTGTGTGTGTGTGTTGTCGGTGTGTGTGTGTGTGTGTGTTGTCGGTGTGTGTGTGTGTGTTGCCGGTGTGTGTGTGTGTGTTGTCGGTGTGTGTGTGTGTGTGTTGTCGGTGTGTGTGTGTGTGTGTTGTCGGTGTGTGTGTGTGTGTGTGTGTGTTGTCGGTGTGTGTGTGTTGTCGGTGTGTGTGTGTGTGTGTTGTCGGTGTGTTGTCGGTGTGTGTGTGTGTGTTGTCGGTGTGTGTGTGTGTGTTGTCGGTGTGTGTGTGTGTTTATGTGTTGTCGGTGTGTGTGTGTGTTGTCGGTGTGTGTTTGTGTTTATGTGTTGTCGGTGTGTGTGTGTGTGTTGTCGGTGTGTGTGTGTGTTGTCGGTGTGTGTGTGTGTGTGTGTTGTCGGTGTGTGTGTGTGTGTTGTCGGTGTGTGTGTGTGTTGTCGGTGTGTGTGTGTGTTGTCGGTGTGTGTGTGTGTGTGTTGTCGGTGTGTGTGTGTGTGTTGTCGGTGTGTGTGTGTGTTGTCGGTGTGTGTGTGTGTGTGTGTGTTGTCGGTGTGTGTGTGTGTGTGTTGTCAGTGTGTGTGTGTGTGTGTTGTCGGTGTGTGTGTGTTTATGTGTTGTCGGTGTGTGTGTGTGTGTGTTGTCGGTGTGTGTGTGTGTGTGTGTTGTCGGTGTGTGTGTGTGTTGTCGGTGTGTGTGTGTTGTCGGTGTGTGTGTGTTGTCGGTGTGTGTGTGTGTGTGTGTTGTCGGTGTGTGTGTGTGTGTGTTGTCGGTGTGTGTGTGTTGTCGGTGTGTGTGTGTGTGTGTTGTCGGTGTGTGTGTGTGTGTGTTGTCTGTGTGTGTGTGTGTGTTGTCGGTGTGTGTGTGTGTGTGTTGTCGGTGTGTGTGTGTGTGTTGTCGGTGTGTGTGTGTGTGTGTTGTCGGTGTGTGTGTGTGTTGTCGGTGTGTGTGTGTGTGTGTGTGTGTGTGTGTGTTGTCGGTGTGTGTGTGTGTTGTCGGTGTGTATGTGTGTGTGTGTTGTCGGTGTGTGTGTGTGTTGTCGGTGTGTGTGTGTGTGTTGTCAGTGTGTGTGTGTGTGTGTTGTCGGTGTGTGTGTGTGTGTGTTGTCGGTGTGTGTGTGTGTTGTGTGTGTGTGTGTTGTCGGTGTGTGTGTTGTCTGAGTGTGTGTGTGTGTGTGTTGTCGGTGTGTGTGTTGTCGGTGTGTGTGTGTGTGTGTGTTGTCGGTGTGTGTGTGTGTGTGTGTGTGTTGTCGGTGTGTGTGTGTGTGTGTGTGTTGTCGGTGTGTGTGTGTGTGTGTTGTCAGTGTGTCTGTGTGTGTGTGTTGTCGGTGTGTGTGTGTGTGTGTTGTCAGTGTGTGTGTGTGTGTGTTGTCGGTGTGTGTGTGTTGTGGGTGTGTGTGTGTGTGTGTTGTCTGTGTGTGTGTGTGTGTTGCTGGTGTTTGTGTGTGTGTGTGTGTTGTCGATGTGTGTGTGTGTGTGTTGTCGGTGTGTGTGTGTGTGTGTGTGTGTGTGTGTGTGTTGTCGGTGTGTGTGTGTGTTGTCGGTGTGTGTGTGTGTTGTCGGTGTGTGTGTTGTCTGAGTGTGTGTGTGTGTGTGTTGTCGGTGTGTGTGTGTTGTCGGTGTGTGTGTGTGTGTGTGTTGTCGGTGTGTGTGTGTGTGGTGTGTGTGTGTTGTCGGTGTGTGTGTGTGTGTGTGTTGTCGGTGTGTGTGTGTGTGTGTTGTCAGTGTGTCTGTGTGTGTGTGTTGTCGGTGTGTGTGTTGTCGGTGTGTGTGTGTGTGTGTGTTGTCGGTGTGTGTGTGTGTGTGTGTGTGTGTCGGTGTGTGTGTGTGTGTGTGTTGTCGGTGTGTGTGTGTGTGTGTTGTCAGTGTGTCTGTGTGTGTGTGTTGTCGGTGTGTGTGTGTGTGTGTTGTCAGTGTGTGTGTGTGTGTGTTGTCGGTGTGTGTGTGTTGTGGGTGTGTGTGTGTGTGTGTTGTCTGTGTGTGTGTGTGTGTTGCTGGTGTTTGTGTGTGTGTGTGTGTTGTCGATGTGTGTGTGTGTGTGTTGTCGGTGTGTGTGTGTGTGTGTGTGTGTGTGTGTGTGTTGTCGGTGTGTGTGTGTGTTGTCGGTGTGTGTGTGTGTTGTCGGTGTGTGTGTTGTCTGAGTGTGTGTGTGTGTGTGTTGTCGGTGTGTGTGTGTTGTCGGTGTGTGTGTGTGTGTGTGTTGTCGGTGTGTGTGTGTGTGTGTGTGTGTGTTGTCGGTGTGTGTGTGTGTGTGTGTTGTCGGTGTGTGTGTGTGTGTGTTGTCAGTGTGTCTGTGTGTGTGTGTTGTCGGTGTGTGTGTGTGTGTGTTGTCGGTGTGTGTGTGTGTGTGTTGTCGGTGTGTGTGTGTTGTGGGTGTGTGTGTGTGTGTGTGTTGTCTGTGTGTGTGTGTGTGTTGCTGGTGTTTGTGTGTGTGTGTGTGTTGTCGATGTGTGTGTGTGTGTGTTGTCGGTGTGTGTGTGTGTGTGTGTGTGTGTGTGTTGTCGGTGTGTGTGTGTGTTGTCGGTGTGTGTGTGTGTTGTCGGTGTGTGTGTTGTCGGTGTGTTGTCGGTGTGTGTGTGTGTTGTCGGTGTGTGTCTGTGTGTGTTGTCGGTGTGTGTGTGTGTTTATGTGTTGTCGGTGTGTGTGTGTGTGTGTTGTCGGTGTGTGTGTGTGTTTATGTGTTGTCGGTGTGTGTGTGTGTGTGTTGTCGGTGTGTGTGTGTGTGTTGTCGGTGAGTGTGTGTGTGTGTGTTGTCGGTGTGTGTGTGTGTGTTGTCGGTGTGTGTGTGTGTTGTCGGTGTGTGTGTGTGTTGTCGGTGTGTGTGTGTGTGTGTGTGTGTTGTCGGTGTGTGTGTGTGTGTTGTCGGTGTGTGTGTGTGTTGTCGGTGTGTGTGTGTGTGTGTTGTCGGTGTGTGTGTGTTTATGTGTTGTCGGTGTGTGTGTGTGTGTGTTGTCGGTGTGTGTGTGTGTGTGTGTTGTCGGTGTGTGTGTGTGTTGTCGGTGTGTGTGTGTGTGTTGTCGGTGTGTGTGTGTGTGTGTGTTGTCGGTGTGTTTGTGTGTGTGTTGTCGGTGTGTGTGTGTGTGTGTTGTCAGTGTGTGTGTGTGTGTGTTGTCGGTGTGTGTGTGTGTGTGTGTTGTCGGTGTGTGTGTGTGTGTGTTGTCAGTGTGTCTGTGTGTGTGTGTTGTCGGTGTGTGTGTGTGTGTGTTGTCGGTGTGTGTGTGTGTGTGTTGTCGGTGTGTGTGTGTTGTGGGTGTGTGTGTGTGTGTGTTGTCTGTGTGTGTGTGTGTGTTGCTGGTGTTTGTGTGTGTGTGTGTGTTGTCGATGTGTGTGTGTGTGTGTTGTCGGTGTGTGTGTGTGTGTGTGTGTGTGTGTGTGTTGTCGGTGTGTGTGTGTGTTGTCGGTGTGTGTGTGTGTTGTCGGTGTGTGTGTTGTCTGAGTGTGTGTGTGTGTGTGTTGTCGGTGTGTGTGTGTTGTCGGTGTGTGTGTGTGTTGTCGGTGTGTGTGTTGTCTGAGTGTGTGTGTGTGTGTGTTGTCGGTGTGTGTGTGTTGTCGGTGTGTGTGTGTGTGTGTGTTGTCGGTGTGTGTGTGTGTGTGTGTGTGTGTTGTCGGTGTGTGTGTGTGTGTGTGTTGTCGGTGTGTGTGTGTGTGTGTTGTCAGTGTGTCTGTGTGTGTGTGTTGTCGGTGTGTGTGTGTGTGTGTTGTCGGTGTGTGTGTGTGTGTGTTGTCGGTGTGTGTGTGTTGTGGGTGTGTGTGTGTGTGTGTGTTGTCTGTGTGTGTGTGTGTGTTGCTGGTGTTTGTGTGTGTGTGTGTGTTGTCGATGTGTGTGTGTGTGTGTTGTCGGTGTGTGTGTGTGTGTGTGTGTGTGTGTGTTGTCGGTGTGTGTGTGTGTTGTCGGTGTGTGTGTGTGTTGTCGGTGTGTGTGTTGTCGGTGTGTTGTCGGTGTGTGTGTGTGTTGTCGGTGTGTGTCTGTGTGTGTTGTCGGTGTGTGTGTTGTCTGAGTGTGTGTGTGTGTGTGTTGTCGGTGTGTGTGTGTTGTCGGTGTGTGTGTGTGTGTGTGTTGTCGGTGTGTGTGTGTGTGTGTGTGTGTGTTGTCGGTGTGTGTGTGTGTGTGTGTTGTCGGTGTGTGTGTGTGTGTGTTGTCAGTGTGTCTGTGTGTGTGTGTTGTCGGTGTGTGTGTGTGTGTGTTGTCGGTGTGTGTGTGTGTGTGTTGTCGGTGTGTGTGTGTTGTGGGTGTGTGTGTGTGTGTGTGTTGTCTGTGTGTGTGTGTGTTGCTGGTGTTTGTGTGTGTGTGTGTGTTGTCGATGTGTGTGTGTGTGTGTTGTCGGTGTGTGTGTGTGTGTGTGTGTGTGTGTGTTGTCGGTGTGTGTGTGTGTTGTCGGTGTGTGTGTGTGTTGTCGGTGTGTGTGTTGTCGGTGTGTTGTCGGTGTGTGTGTGTGTTGTCGGTGTGTGTCTGTGTGTGTTGTCGGTGTGTGTGTGTGTTTATGTGTTGTCGGTGTGTGTGTGTGTGTGTTGTCGGTGTGTGTGTGTGTTTATGTGTTGTCGGTGTGTGTGTGTGTGTGTTGTCGGTGTGTGTGTGTGTGTTGTCGGTGAGTGTGTGTGTGTGTGTTGTCGGTGTGTGTGTGTGTGTTGTCGGTGTGTGTGTGTGTTGTCGGTGTGTGTGTGTGTTGTCGGTGTGTGTGTGTGTGTGTGTGTGTTGTCGGTGTGTGTGTGTGTGTTGTCGGTGTGTGTGTGTGTTGTCGGTGTGTGTGTGTGTGTGTTGTCGGTGTGTGTGTGTTTATGTGTTGTCGGTGTGTGTGTGTGTGTGTTGTCGGTGTGTGTGTGTGTGTGTGTTGTCGGTGTGTGTGTGTGTTGTCGGTGTGTGTGTGTGTGTTGTCGGTGTGTGTGTGTGGTGTGTGTCGGTGTGTTTGTGTGTGTGTTGTCGGTGTGTGTGTGTGTGTGTTGTCAGTGTGTGTGTGTGTGTGTTGTCGGTGTGTGTGTGTGTGTGTGTTGTCGGTGTGTGTGTGTGTGTGTTGTCAGTGTGTCTGTGTGTGTGTGTTGTCGGTGTGTGTGTGTGTGTGTTGTCGGTGTGTGTGTGTGTGTGTTGTCGGTGTGTGTGTGTTGTGGGTGTGTGTGTGTGTGTGTTGTCTGTGTGTGTGTGTGTGTTGCTGGTGTTTGTGTGTGTGTGTGTGTTGTCGATGTGTGTGTGTGTGTGTTGTCGGTGTGTGTGTGTGTGTGTGTGTGTGTGTGTGTTGTCGGTGTGTGTGTGTGTTGTCGGTGTGTGTGTGTGTTGTCGGTGTGTGTGTTGTCTGAGTGTGTGTGTGTGTGTGTTGTCGGTGTGTGTGTGTTGTCGGTGTGTGTGTGTGTTGTCGGTGTGTGTGTTGTCTGAGTGTGTGTGTGTGTGTGTTGTCGGTGTGTGTGTGTTGTCGGTGTGTGTGTGTGTGTGTGTTGTCGGTGTGTGTGTGTGTGTGTGTGTGTGTTGTCGGTGTGTGTGTGTGTGTGTGTTGTCGGTGTGTGTGTGTGTGTGTTGTCAGTGTGTCTGTGTGTGTGTGTTGTCGGTGTGTGTGTGTGTGTGTTGTCGGTGTGTGTGTGTGTGTGTTGTCGGTGTGTGTGTGTTGTGGGTGTGTGTGTGTGTGTGTGTTGTCTGTGTGTGTGTGTGTGTTGCTGGTGTTTGTGTGTGTGTGTGTGTTGTCGATGTGTGTGTGTGTGTGTTGTCGGTGTGTGTGTGTGTGTGTGTGTGTGTGTGTTGTCGGTGTGTGTGTGTGTTGTCGGTGTGTGTGTGTGTTGTCGGTGTGTGTGTTGTCGGTGTGTTGTCGGTGTGTGTGTGTGTTGTCGGTGTGTGTCTGTGTGTGTTGTCGGTGTGTGTGTGTGTTTATGTGTTGTCGGTGTGTGTGTGTGTGTGTTGTCGGTGTGTGTGTGTGTTTATGTGTTGTCGGTGTGTGTGTGTGTGTGTTGTCGGTGTGTGTGTGTGTGTTGTCGGTGAGTGTGTGTGTGTGTGTTGTCGGTGTGTGTGTGTGTGTTGTCGGTGTGTGTGTGTGTTGTCGGTGTGTGTGTGTGTTGTCGGTGTGTGTGTGTGTGTGTGTGTGTTGTCGGTGTGTGTGTGTGTGTTGTCGGTGTGTGTGTGTGTTGTCGGTGTGTGTGTGTGTGTGTTGTCGGTGTGTGTGTGTTTATGTGTTGTCGGTGTGTGTGTGTGTGTGTTGTCGGTGTGTGTGTGTGTGTGTGTTGTCGGTGTGTGTGTGTGTTGTCGGTGTGTGTGTGTGTGTTGTCGGTGTGTGTGTGTGTGTGTGTTGTCGGTGTGTTTGTGTGTGTGTTGTCGGTGTGTGTGTGTGTGTGTTGTCGGTGTGTGTGTGTGTGTGTGTTGTCGGTGTGTGTGTGTGTGTGTTGTCAGTGTGTCTGTGTGTGTGTGTTGTCGGTGTGTGTGTGTGTGTGTTGTCGGTGTGTGTGTGTGTGTGTTGTCGGTGTGTGTGTGTTGTGGGTGTGTGTGTGTGTGTGTTGTCTGTGTGTGTGTGTGTGTTGCTGGTGTTTGTGTGTGTGTGTGTGTTGTCGATGTGTGTGTGTGTGTGTTGTCGGTGTGTGTGTGTGTGTGTGTGTGTGTGTTGTCGGTGTGTGTGTGTGTTGTCGGTGTGTGTGTGTGTTGTCGGTGTGTGTGTTGTCTGAGTGTGTGTGTGTGTGTGTTGTCGGTGTGTGTGTGTTGTCGGTGTGTGTGTGTGTTGTCGGTGTGTGTGTGTGTGTGTGTGTGTTGTCGGTGTGTGTGTGTGTGTGTGTTGTCGGTGTGTGTGTGTGTGTGTTGTCAGTGTGTCTGTGTGTGTGTGTTGTCGGTGTGTGTGTGTGTGTGTTGTCGGTGTGTGTGTGTGTGTGTTGTCGGTGTGTGTGTGTTGTGGGTGTGTGTGTGTGTGTGTTGTCTGTGTGTGTGTGTGTGTTGCTGGTGTTTGTGTGTGTGTGTGTGTTGTCGATGTGTGTGTGTGTGTGTTGTCGGTGTGTGTGTGTGTGTGTGTGTGTGTGTGTGTGTGTTGTCGGTGTGTGTGTGTGTTGTCGGTGTGTGTGTGTGTTGTCGGTGTGTGTGTTGTCGGTGTGTTGTCGGTGTGTGTGTGTGTGTTGTCGGTGTGTGTGTGTGTGTGTTGTCGGTGTGTGTGTGTGTTTATGTGTTGTCGGTGTGTGTGTGTGTGTGTTGTCGGTGTGTGTGTGTGTTTATGTGTTGTCGGTGTGTGTGTGTGTGTGTTGTCGGTGTGTGTGTGTGTGTTGTCGGTGTGTGTGTGTGTGTGTGTTGTCGGTGTGTGTGTGTGTGTTGTCGGTGTGTGTGTGTGTTGTCGGTGTGTGTGTTGTCGGTGTGTGTGTGTGTGTTGTCGGTGTGTGTGTGTGTTGTCGGTGTGTGTGTGTGTGTGTTGTCGGTGTGTGTGTGTTTATGTGTTGTCGGTGTGTGTGTGTGTGTGTTGTCGGTGTGTGTGTGTGTTTATGTGTTGTCGGTGTGTGTGTGTGTGTGTTGTCGGTGTGTGTGTGTGTGTTGTCGGTGTGTGTGTGTGTGTGTGTTGTCGGTGTGTGTGTGTGTGTTGTCGGTGTGTGTGTGTGTTGTCGGTGTGTGTGTGTGTGTGTTGTCGGTGTGTGTGTGTTTATGTGTTGTCGGTGTGTGTGTGTGTGTGTTGTCGGTGTGTGTGTGTGTGTGTGTTGTCGGTGTGTGTGTGTGTTGTCGGTGTGTGTGTGTGTGTTGTCGGTGTGTGTGTGTTGTCGGTGTGTGTGTGTGTGTGTGTTGTTGGTGTGTGTGTGTGTGTGTTGTCGGTGTGTGTGTGTGTGTGTGTTGTCAGTGTGTGTGTGTGTGTGTGTTGTCGGTGTGTGTGTGTGTGTGTGTGTGTGTTGTCGGTGTGTGTGTGTGTGTGTTTTCGGTGTGTGTGTGTGTGTGTTGTCGGTGTGTGTGTGTTTATGTGTTGTCGGTGTGTGTGTGTGTGTGTGTGTGTGTGTGTGTTGTCGGTGTGTGTGTGTGTGTGTTGTCGGTGTGTGTGTGTGTTGTCGGTGTGTGTGTGTGTGTGTTGTCGGTGTGTGTGTGTGTGTGTTGTCAGTGTGTGTGTGTGTGTGTTGTCGGTGTGTGTGTGTTTATGTGTTGTCGGTGTGTGTGTGTGTGTGTTGTCGGTGTGTGTGTGTGTGTGTGTTGTCGGTGTGTGTGTGTGTTGTCGGTGTGTGTGTGTGTGTTGTCGGTGTGTGTTGTCGGTGTGTGTGTGTGTGTGTTGTCGGTGTGTGTGTGTGTGTGTTGTCGGTGTGTGTGTGTGTGTGTGTGTTGTCAGTGTGTGTGTGTGTGTGTGTTGTCGGTGTGTGTGTGTGTGTGTGTTGTCGGTGTGTGTGTGTGTGTGTTTTCGGTGTGTGTGTGTGTGTTGTCGGTGTGTGTGTGTGTGTGTTGTCGGTGTGTGTGTGTGTTGTCGGTGTGTGTGTGTGTGTGTGTGTGTGTGTGTGTTGTCGGTGTGTGTGTGTGTGTGTTGTCGGTGTGTGTGTGTGTGTGTTGTCAGTGTGTGTGTGTGTGTGTGTGTTGTCGGTGTGTGTGTGTGTGTGTTGTTGGTGTGTGTGTGTGTGTGTGTTGTCGGTGTGTGTGTGTTGTCGGTGTGTGTGTGTGTGTGTTGTCGGTGTGTGTGTGTGTGTGTTGTCTGTGTGTGTGTGTGTTGTCGGTGTGTGTGTGTGTGTGTTGTCGGTGTGTGTGTGTGTGTTGTCAGTGTGTGTGTGTGTGTGTTGTCGGTGTGTGTGTGTGTTGTCGATGTGTGTGTGTGTGTGTGTGTGTGTGTGTGTGTGTTGTCGGTGTGTGTGTGTGTTGTCGGTGTGTATGTGTGTGTGTGTTGTCGGTGTGTGTGTGTGTGTGTTGTCGGTGTGTGTGTGTGTGTTGTCAGTGTGTGTGTGTGTGTGTGTTGTCGGTGTGTGTGTGTGTGTGTTGTCGGTGTGTGTGTGTGTTGTGTGTGTGTGTGTTGTCGGTGTGTGTGTTGTCTGAGTGTGTGTGTGTGTGTGTTGTCGGTGTGTGTGTGTTGTCGGTGTGTGTGTGTGTGTGTGTTGTCGGTGTGTGTGTGTGTGTGTGTGTGTTGTCGGTGTGTGTGTGTGTGTGTTGTCGGTGTGTGTGTGTGTGTGTTGTCAGTGTGTCTGTGTGTGTGTGTTGTCGGTGTGTGTGTGTGTGTGTTGTCGGTGTGTGTGTGTGTGTGTTGTCGGTGTGTGTGTGTTGTGGGTGTGTGTGTGTGTGTGTTGTCTGTGTGTGTGTGTGTGTTGCTGGTGTTTGTGTGTGTGTGTGTGTTGTCGATGTGTGTGTGTGTGTGTTGTCGGTGTGTGTGTGTGTGTGTGTGTGTGTGTGTGTGTGTTGTCGGTGTGTGTGTGTGTTGTCGGTGTGTGTGTGTGTTGTCGGTGTGTGTGTGTGTGTTGTCGGTGTGTGTGTGTGTGTTGTCAGTATGTGTGTGTGTGTGTTGTCGGTGTGTGTGTGTTTATGTGTTGTCGGTGTGTGTGTGTGTGTGTTGTCGGTGTGTGTGTGTGTGTGTGTTGTCGGTGTGTGTGTGTGTTGTCGGTGTGTGTGTGTGTGTTGTCGGTGTGTGTGTGTTGTCGGTGTGTGTGTGTGTGTGTGTTGTCGGTGTGTGTGTGTGTGTGTTGTCGGTGTGTGTGTGTGTGTTGTCGGTGTGTGTGTGTGTGTGTTGTCGGTGTGTGTGTGTGTGTGTTGTCGGTGTGTGTGTGTGTGTTGTCGGTGTGTGTGTGTGTGTGTTGTCGGTGTGTGTGTGTGTGTGTTGTGTGTGTGTGTGTTGTTTGTGTGTGTGTGTGTTGTCGGTGTGTGTGTGTGTGTGTTGTCGGTGTGTGTGTGTGTGTTGTCGGTGTGTGTGTGTGTGTGTTGTCGGTGTGTGTGTGTGTTGTCGGTGTGTGTGTGTGTGTGTGTGTGTGTGTGTGTGTGTTGTCGGTGTGTGTGTGTGTTGTCGGTGTGTATGTGTGTGTGTGTTGTCGGTGTGTGTGTGTGTGTGTTGTCGGTGTGTGTGTGTGTGTTGTCAGTGTGTGTGTGTGTGTGTTGTCGGTGTGTGTGTGTGTGTTGTCGGTGTGTGTGTGTGTTGTCGGTGTGTGTGTGTTGTCGGTGTGTGTGTGTGTGTGTTGTCGGTGTGTGTGTGTGTTGTGTGTGTGTGTGTTGTCGGTGTGTGTGTTGTCTGAGTGTGTGTGTGTGTGTGTGTGTTGTCGGTGTGTGTGTTGTCGGTGTGTGTGTGTGTGTGTGTTGTCGGTGTGTGTGTGTGTGTGTGTGTGTTGTCGGTGTGTGTGTGTGTGTGTTGTCGGTGTGTGTGTGTGTGTGTTGTCAGTGTGTGTGTGTGTGTGTGTTGTCGGTGTGTGTGTGTGTGTGTTGTCGGTGTGTGTGTGTGTTTTTGTGTTGTTGGTGTATGTGTGTTGTGGGTGTGTGTGTGTGTGTGTTGTCGGTGTGGGTGTGTGTGTTGCTGGTGTTTGTGTGTGTGTGTGTTGTCGATGTGTGTGTGTGTGTGTTGTCGGTGTGTGTGTGTGTGTGTGTGTGTGTGTGTGTGTGTGTGTGTGTGTGTTGTCGGTGTGTGTGTGTGTGTGTGTTGTCGGTGTGTGTGTGTGTGTTGTGTGTGTGTGTGTGTTGTCGGTGTGTGTGTGTGTGTTGTCGGTGTGTGTGTGTGTGTTGTCGGTGTGTGTGTGTGTGTGTTGTCGGTGTGTGTGTGTGTGTGTTGTGTGTGTGTGTGTTGTTTGTGTGTGTGTGTGTTGTCGGTGTGTGTGTGTGTGTGTTGTCGGTGTGTGTGTGTGTGTGTGTGTGTGTGTGTGTGTGTGTGTGTGTGTGTGTGTTGTCGGTGTGTGTGTGTGTGTGTGTTGTCGGTGTGTGTGTGTGTGTTGCCGGTGTGTGTGTGTGTGTTGTCGGTGTGTGTGTGTGTGTGTTGTCGGTGTGTGTGTGTGTGTGTGTGTGTTGTCGGTGTGTGTGTGTTGTCGGTGTGTGTGTGTGTGTGTTGTCGGTGTGTTGTCGGTGTGTGTGTGTGTGTTGTCGGTGTGTGTGTGTGTGTTGTCGGTGTGTGTGTGTGTTTATGTGTTGTCGGTGTGTGTGTGTGTGTGATGTCGGTGTGTGTGTGTGTTTATGTGTTGTCGGTGTGTGTGTGTGTGTTGTCGGTGTGTGTGTGTGTGTGTGTTGTCGGTGTGTGTGTGTGTGTTGTCGGTGTGTGTGTGTGTTGTCGGTGTGTGTGTGTGTTGTCGGTGTGTGTGTGTGTGTGTGTGTTGTCGGTGTGTGTGTGTGTGTTGTCGGTGTGTGTGTGTGTTGTCGGTGTGTGTGTGTGTGTGTGTGTTGTCGGTGTGTGTGTGTGTGTGTTGTCAGTGTGTGTGTGTGTGTGTTGTCGGTGTGTGTGTGTTTATGTGTTGTCGGTGTGTGTGTGTGTGTGTTGTCGGTGTGTGTGTGTGTGTGTGTTGTCGGTGTGTGTGTGTGTTGTCGGTGTGTGTGTGTTGTCGGTGTGTGTGTGTTGTCGGTGTGTGTGTGTGTGTGTTGTCGGTGTGTGTGTGTGTGTGTTGTCGGTGTGTGTGTGTGTTGTCGGTGTGTGTGTGTGTGTGTTGTCGGTGTGTGTGTGTGTGTGTTGTCGGTGTGTGTGTGTGTGTTGTCGGTGTGTGTGTGTGTTTATGTGTTGTCGGTGTGTGTGTGTGTGTTGTCGGTGTGTGTGTGTGTGTGTGTGTTGTCGGTGTGAGTGTGTGTGTTGTCAGTGTGTGTGTGTGTGTGTTGTCGGTGTGTGTGTGTTTATGTGTTGTCGGTGTGTGTGTGTGTGTGTTGTCGGTGTGTGTGTGTGTGTGTGTTGTCGGTGTGTGTGTGTGTTGTCGGTGTGTGTGTGTTGTCGGTGTGTGTGTGGTCGGTGTGTGTGTGTGTGTGTTGTCGGTGTGTGTGTGTGTGTTGTCGGTGTGTGTGTGTGTGTGTTGTCGGTGTGTGTGTGTGTGTGTTGTCGGTGTGTGTGTGTGTGTGTGTGTTGTCGGTGTGTGTGTGTGTTGTGTGTGTGTGTGTTGTTTGTGTGTGTGTGTGTTGTCGGTGTGTGTGTGTGTTGTGTGTGTGTGTGTTGTCGGTGTGTGTGTTGTCTGAGTGTGTGTGTGTGTGTGTTGTCGGTGTGTGTGTTGTCGGTGTGTGTGTGTGTGTGTGTTGTCGGTGTGTGTGTGTGTGTGTGTGTGTTGTCGGTGTGTGTGTGTGTGTGTTGTCGGTGTGTGTGTGTGTGTGTGTTGTCAGTGTGTGTGTGTGTGTGTGTGTTGTCGGTGTGTGTGTGTGTGTGTTGTCGGTGTGTGTGTGTGTTTTTGTGTTGTTGGTGTATGTGTGTTGTGGGTGTGTGTGTGTGTGTGTTGTCGGTGTGAGTGTGTGTGTTGCTGGTGTTTGTGTGTGTGTGTGTTGTCGATGTGTGTGTGTGTGTGTTGTCGGTGTGTGTGTGGTCGGTGTGTGTGTGTGTGTGTTGTCGGTGTGTGTGTGTGTGTTGTCGGTGTGTGTGTGTGTGTGTTGTCGGTGTGTGTGTGTGTGTGTTGTCGGTGTGTGTGTGTGTGTGTGTGTTGTCGGTGTGTGTGTGTGTTGTGTGTGTGTGTGTTGTTTGTGTGTGTGTGTGTTGTCGGTGTGTGTGTGTGTTGTGTGTGTGTGTGTTGTCGGTGTGTGTGTTGTCTGAGTGTGTGTGTGTGTGTGTTGTCGGTGTGTGTGTTGTCGGTGTGTGTGTGTGTGTGTGTTGTCGGTGTGTGTGTGTGTGTGTGTGTGTTGTCGGTGTGTGTGTGTGTGTGTTGTCGGTGTGTGTGTGTGTGTGTTGTCAGTGTGTGTGTGTGTGTGTGTTGTCGGTGTGTGTGTGTGTGTGTTGTCGGTGTGTGTGTGTGTTTTTGTGTTGTTGGTGTATGTGTGTTGTGGGTGTGTGTGTGTGTGTGTTGTCGGTGTGGGTGTGTGTGTTGCTGGTGTTTGTGTGTGTGTGTGTTGTCGATGTGTGTGTGTGTGTGTTGTCGGTGTGTGTGTGTGTGTGTGTGTGTGTGTGTGTGTGTGTGTGTGTTGTCGGTGTGTGTGTGTGTGTGTTGTGTGTGTGTGTGTTGTTTGTGTGTGTGTGTGTTGTCGGTGTGTGTGTGTGTGTGTTGTCGGTGTGTGTGTGTGTGTGTGTGTGTGTGTGTGTGTGTGTGTTGTCGGTGTGTGTGTGTGTGTGTGTTGTCGGTGTGTGTGTGTGTGTTGCCGGTGTGTGTGTGTGTGTTGTCGGTGTGTGTGTGTGTGTGTTGTCGGTGTGTGTGTGTGTGTGTTGTCGGTGTGTGTGTGTGTGTGTGTGTGTTGTCGGTGTGTGTGTGTTGTCGGTGTGTGTGTGTGTGTGTTGTCGGTGTGTTGTCGGTGTGTGTGTGTGTGTTGTCGGTGTGTGTGTGTGTGTTGTCGGTGTGTGTGTGTGTTTATGTGTTGTCGGTGTGTGTGTGTGTGTGTTGTCGGTGTGTGTGTGTGTTTATGTGTTGTCGGTGTGTGTGTGTGTGTTGTCGGTGTGTGTGTGTGTGTTGTCGGTGTGTGTGTGTGTTGTCGGTGTGTGTGTGTGTGTTGTCGGTGTGTGTGTGTGTGTTGTCGGTGTGTGTGTGTGTTGTCGGTGTGTGTGTGTGTGTGTTGTCGGTGTGTGTGTGTGTGTTGTCGGTGTGTGTGTGTGTTGTCGGTGTGTGTGTGTGTGTGTGTGTTGTCGGTGTGTGTGTGTGTGTGTTGTCGGTGTGTGTGTGTGTGTGTTGTCGGGGTGTGTGTGTTTATGTGTTGTCGGTGTGTGTGTGTGTGTGTTGTCGGTGTGTGTGTGTGTGTGTGTTGTCGGTGTGTGTGTGTGTTGTCGGTGTGTGTGTGTGTGTTGTCGGTGTGTGTGTGTTGTCGGTGTGTGTGTGTGTGTGTGTTGTCGGTGTGTGTGTGTGTGTGTTGTCGGTGTGTGTGTGTGTTGTCGGTGTGTGTGTGTGTGTGTTGTCGGTGTGTGTGTGTGTGTGTTGTCGGTGTGTGTGTGTGTGTTGTCGGTGTGTGTGTGTGTTTATGTGTTGTCGGTGTGTGTGTGTGTGTTGTCGGTGTGTGTGTGTGTGTGTGTTGTCGGTGTGTGTGTGTGTGTGTTGTCAGTGTGTGTGTGTGTGTGTTGTCGGTGTGTGTGTGTTTATGTGTTGTCGGTGTGTGTGTGTGTGTGTGTTGTCGGTGTGTGTGTGTGTGTGTGTTGTCGGTGTGTGTGTTGTCGGTGTGTGTGTGTTGTCGGTGTGTGTGTGTTGTCGGTGTGTGTGTGTGTGTGTTGTCGGTGTGTGTGTGTGTGTTGTCGGTGTGTGTGTGTGTGTGTTGTCGGTGTGTGTGTGTGTGTGTTGTCGGTGTGTGTGTGTGTGTGTGTGTTGTCGGTGTGTGTGTGTGTTGTGTGTGTGTGTGTGTTGTTTGTGTGTGTGTGTGTTGTCGGTGTGTGTGTGTGTGTTGTCGGTGTGTGTGTGTGTGTGTGTGTGTATGTGTGTGTGTGTGTGTGTGTGTGTGTGTGTGTGTGTGTTGTCGGTGTGTGTGTGTGTGTGTGTGTTGTCGGTGTGTGTGTGTGTGTTGCCGGTGTGTGTGTGTGTGTTGTCGGTGTGTGTGTGTGTTGTCGGTGTGTGTGTGTGTGTGTTGTCGGTGTGTGTGTGTGTGTTGTCGGTGTGTGTGTGTGTGTTGTCGGTGTGTGTGTGTGTGTGTTGTCGGTGTGTTGTCGGTGTGTGTGTGTGTGTTGTCGGTGTGTGTGTGTGTGTGTTGTCGGTGTGTGTGTGTGTTTATGTGTTGTCGGTGTGTGTGTGTGTGTGTTGTCGGTGTGTGTGTGTGTTTATGTGTTGTCGGTGTGTGTGTGTGTGTGTTGTCGGTGTGTGTGTGTGTGTTGTCGGTGTGTGTGTGTGTGTGTGTTGTCGGTGTGTGTGTGTGTGTTGTCGGTGTGTGTGTGTGTTGTCGGTGTGTGTGTGTGTTGTCGGTGTGTGTGTGTGTGTGTGTGTGTTGTCGGTGTGTGTGTGTGTGTTGTCGGTGTGTGTGTGTGTTGTCGGTGTGTGTGTGTGTGTGTTGTCGGTGTGTGTGTGTTTATGTGTTGTCGGTGTGTGTGTGTGTGTGTTGTCGGTGTGTGTGTGTGTGTGTTGTCGGTGTGTGTGTGTGTTGTCGGTGTGTGTGTGTGTGTTGTCGGTGTGTGTGTGTTGTCGATGTGTGTGTGTGTGTGTGTTGTCGGTGTGTGTGTGTGTGTGTTGTCGGTGTGTGTGTGTGTGTGTGTTGTCAGTGTGTGTGTGTGTGTGTGTTGTCGGTGTGTGTGTGTGTGTGTGTGTGTGTGTTGTCGGTGTGTGTGTGTGTGTGTTTTCGGTGTGTGTGTGTGTGTGTTGTCGGTGTGTGTGTGTGTGTGTGTTGTCGGTGTGTGTGTGTGTTGTCTGTGTGTGTGTGTGTGTGTGTGTGTGTGTGTGTTGTCGGTGTGTGTGTGTGTGTGTGTGTTGTCGGTGTGTGTGTGTGTGTGTGTTGTCAGTGTGTGTGTGTGTGTGCGTTGTCGGTGTGTCTGTGTGTGTGTTGTTGGTGTGTGTGTGTGTGTGTGTTGTCGGTGTGTGTGTTGTCGGTGTGTGTGTGTGTGTGTTGTCGGTGTGTGTGTGTGTGTGTTGTCTGTGTGTGTGTGTGTGTTGTCGGTGTGTGTGTGTTTATGTGTTGTCGGTGTGTGTGTGTGTGTTGTCGGTGTGTGTGTGTGTGTTGTAGGTGTGTGTGTGTGTGTGTTGTCGGTGTGTGTGTGTGTTGTCGGTGTGTGTGTGTGTGTGTGTGTGTGTGTGTGTGTGTGTTGTCGGTGTGTGTGTGTTGTCGGTGTGTATGTGTGTGTGTGTTGTCGGTGTGTGTGTGTGTGTGTTGTGTGTGTGTGTGTTGTTTGTGTGTGTGTGTGTTGTCGGTGTGTGTGTGTGTGTTGTCGGTGTGTGTGTGTGTGTGTGTGTGTATGTGTGTGTGTGTGTGTGTGTGTGTGTGTGTGTGTTGTCGGTGTGTGTGTGTGTGTGTGTTGTCGGTGTGTGTGTGTGTGTTGCCGGTGTGTGTGTGTGTGTTGTCGGTGTGTGTGTGTGTTGTCGGTGTGTGTGTGTGTGTGTGTTGTCGGTGTGTGTGTGTGTGTTGTCGGTGTGTGTGTGTGTGTGTTGTCGGTGTGTTGTCGGTGTGTGTGTGTGTGTGTTGTCGGTGTGTGTGTGTGTGTGTTGTCGGTGTGTGTGTGTGTGTGTTGTCGGTGTGTGTGTGTGTGTGTTGTCGGTGTGTTGTCGGTGTGTGTGTGTGTGTGTTGTCGGTGTGTGTGTGTGTGTGTTGTCGGTGTGTGTGTGTGTTTATGTGTTGTCGGTGTGTGTGTGTGTGTGTGTTGTCGGTGTGTGTGTGTGTTTATGTGTTGTCGGTGTGTGTGTGTGTGTGTTGTCGGTGTGTGTGTGTGTGTTGTCGTTGTGTGTGTGTGTGTTGTCGGTGTGTGTGTGTGTGTTGTCGGTGTGTGTGTGTGTTGTCGATGTGTGTGTGTGTTGTCGGTGTGTGTGTGTGTGTGTGTTGTCGGTGTGTGTGTGTGTGTGTGTTGTCGGTGTGTGTGTGTGTGTTGTGTGTGTGTGTGTGTTGTCGGTGTGTGTGTGTGTGTTGTCGGTGTGTGTGTGTGTGTGTTGTCGGTGTGTGTGTGTGTGTGTTGTCGGTGTGTGTGTGTGTGTGTTGTGTGTGTGTGTGTTGTTTGTGTGTGTGTGTGTTGTCGGTGTGTGTGTGTGTGTGTTGTCGGTGTGTGTGTGTGTGTGTGTGTGTGTGTGTGTGTGTGTGTGTGTGTGTGTGTGTTGTCGGTGTGTGTGTGTGTGTGTGTTGTCGGTGTGTGTGTGTGTGTTGCCGGTGTGTGTGTGTGTGTTGTCGGTGTGTGTGTGTGTGTGTTGTCGGTGTGTGTGTGTGTGTGTTGTCGGTGTGTGTGTGTGTGTGTGTGTGTTGTCGGTGTGTGTGTGTTGTCGGTGTGTGTGTGTGTGTGTTGTCGGTGTGTTGTCGGTGTGTGTGTGTGTGTTGTCGGTGTGTGTGTGTGTGTTGTCGGTGTGTGTGTGTGTTTATGTGTTGTCGGTGTGTGTGTGTGTGTGATGTCGGTGTGTGTGTGTGTTTATGTGTTGTCGGTGTGTGTGTGTGTGTTGTCGGTGTGTGTGTGTTGTCGGTGTGTGTGTGTGTGTGTGTTGTCGGTGTGTGTGTGTGTGTTGTCGGTGTGTGTGTGTGTTGTCGGTGTGTGTGTGTGTTGTCGGTGTGTGTGTGTGTGTGTGTGTTGTCGGTGTGTGTGTGTGTGTTGTCGGTGTGTGTGTGTGTTGTCGGTGTGTGTGTGTGTGTGTGTGTTGTCGGTGTGTGTGTGTGTGTGTTGTCAGTGTGTGTGTGTGTGTGTTGTCGGTGTGTGTGTGTTTATGTGTTGTCGGTGTGTGTGTGTGTGTGTTGTCGGTGTGTGTGTGTGTGTGTGTTGTCGGTGTGTGTGTGTGTTGTCGGTGTGTGTGTGTTGTCGGTGTGTGTGTGTTGTCGGTGTGTGTGTGTGTGTGTGTTGTCGGTGTGTGTGTGTGTGTGTTGTCGGTGTGTGTGTGTGTTGTCGGTGTGTGTGTGTGTGTGTTGTCGGTGTGTGTGTGTGTGTGTTGTCGGTGTGTGTGTGTGTGTTGTCGGTGTGTGTGTGTGTTTATGTGTTGTCGGTGTGTGTGTGTGTGTTGTCGGTGTGTGTGTGTGTGTGTGTTGTCGGTGTGAGTGTGTGTGTTGTCAGTGTGTGTG